>NC_044905.1:55603174-55715669 GCF_001633185.2 Quercus lobata | reverse complement strand
TTCCAAACGAGAGATTTAGTCGCTTACAAATTCTGGCACGCCCAGTGGGACCTCTCTGCCTCTCATCTCATTCTCCTTCAAAGAAAGAAATCAACATCACCTTGCTACCAACTTCAATGGCCTCTAGCAAGAACATTCAAGCTTCAACAATAGCTACTTCAATTAGACTTGGTACGGCTACTACCAACAACTGCATTGGTGCAATCAATTGTAGCCAACCTAAAGCAAACAATCAACTTCAATCTCAATCAATCAAGGAAGCCAAGGTCCAGACAATCATCTCCTTAGACCCTCTTACAAGAAACAAGGTCATCAACAAGGACATCTCCACCTTGGAACACCTCAAGTATGGGGCAAATCCCCTTCTTCCTACACAAGAAGTTGGTCACACGATTTCTCTCCCATCAAAGGGAACCCAAAAGATGAGATTCCACGTGCTTACATCAAATCACTTTCTTCTCCATCATCTTGGGAAGTTGTGTCAGTCATGATGACTAACACCTCTACCATGGAAGAAAAGATGGCCGAAATGGAACAAAGAGTTGTCCTTCTCACAAAAGCACTTGAAGATAAGGACCTCCAAATTGCAACTTTGATGAACAAGCTCGAAGTGCAAGATCTTGGTGAATCAAGCCATGGTCATAAATTCACATCTACGAAAGATGACGAAGGGAGAGAAATTGAAAACACTCCCCGACGAGAACAATCTACTTCGGTTGCCTCGTTGTCAGTCCAACAATTACAAGACATGATAACAAATACCATCCGAGCACAATATGGAGGTTCTTCTACAAGTTCTCTCACATATTCAAAACCCTACACAAAGCGCATCGACAACATGAGAATGCCAAATGGGTATCAACCCCCCAAGTTCTTACAGTTTGATGGCAAAGGAAATCCTAAGCAACACATTGCTCACTTTGTAGAAACTTGTGAGAATGCAGGGACTCAAGGAAGCCTCCTTGTAAAGCAATTTGTTCGTTCACTCAAAGGAAATGCCTTTGATTGGTATACAGACTTAGAACCTGAGTCAATTGACAGTTGGGAGCAACTCGAAAGAGAGTTTCTTGACCGATTCTATAGCACACGTCGCACGGTGAGCATGATGGAGCTTACTAATACCAAGCAATGGGAAAATGAGCCTGTCATTGATTATATCAATCGGTGGCGTTCTTTGAGTCTAGATTGCAAGGATAGACTTTCTGAAATATCTGCTATAGAGATGTGCATCCAAGGCATGCATTGGGGACTTCTTTACATCCTTCAAGGGATAAAGCCCCGAACATTTGAAGAGTTAGCAACTCGTGCCCATGACATGGAGTTGAGCATTGCTAGCCGCAGAAGTACAAACCCTCCCATACCTGAGGAAAACAAAAGGGAAGTAAGGAGGAATGATAGGAATGCAAAAGTCAGCCTCAAAGACCCAATGGTTGTTAGCACTGCCGAAATCAAGGTTCCAAGAAGAGGAGCAAAGGCAAATGAAGAACAGCTTGAAGGGTGGCAAAAGAATGAAGTGCGTCGCCTGACCTTTAAGGAACGTGAGCAAAAAGTATATCCGTTCCCCGATGAAGATGTGCCAAACATCTTAGAACAACTATTGCAATTGAAGCTAATTGAATTTCCAGAATGCAGGCGACCAGAAGACATGGGGAAAGTTGATGATCCTAACTACTGCAAATATCATCGCATCATTGGCCACCCAATACGAAAATGCTTCGTCTTCAAAGAACAAATCATGAAGCTTGCCAAAGAAAACAAGATTGATCTAAACTTCAATGAAGTTGTTGGGTCAAACCATGTGACCGTTGCTTGTGATGTATTTCCAACTCTCAGGCAGGGGGCAAACACCATTGGAGCTCACAAGTTGATCGACAATGATGATGGCATAAGAATCGGCCCCATCAATGGGAAGTTCCTTAAACACTTCTACACTTGAAAATCAAGAATTGCTCCTCGGTAAGAGCTTAAACTACCCACTGTAGCGCTGCAAGAGTACATGATGTCTTCCCATTACCCTTCAAAGCGTACCAATAAGGAGAAATTAATCCCACTCTATGTCAACAATTGCGAGTGTGGCGTAGCGGTTGGACGCCCGTGTCACCCTTGAGGCCATCTCGGGTTCGATCAGTGGTGATACCCACTATTACACACTGCGCCCCCTTTTTTGCAAAAACACATAAGAAAAACAAACAAAAAAAAAATAAAAAATCAAAAACAAAAATCTTTTGAACTACGTGATGACTTGATCCCTCTCCGGGGTACGTAGGCAACTTAGTATCTTTTGCTGAGTTCAGTCACGCACTAAAAAAAAATTATTAAACAAAAATAACCAAAAAAAATAAAAATCATCAAAAAAAAATCTGTTGAACTACGTGATGACTTGATCCCTCTCCGAGGTACGTAGGCAGCTTAATACATGTCACTAAGTTCAGTCACATGAAAAGAAGAAGGATTGCTTGTCTAACTTGAATAGTTTCTCCATAGGCCATCAACGTGCCTTCAAGAACCCTTTGATTGGCAAGGCATCACTTAAGATCAGTCAATTGCTCACTACATGATGCTCAAAGATCATTATGGTAGAAAATGACAGCTGCAAGGAATTGGTGTTACTCAGCTTTCCTTGAACTAATGATAAACATAAGTTGGTTCTTGGTTGTGGAGTAAAATAAAATATTCAACCTCTTTTTGCAAGGAATGAAGTCTACATGGCATTGCTCATCTTCTATCGACATCCACCCACATCTTTAAAGTATGCTTTGCATCACTTATCTTCTGGGGGCATCTTCTTGTACCTTACAAGTCTAAGCTACATCATCTTTCTTCTAGGTTGTGCCACTTCACAACTCCGAAATTTGAATCACATCATCTCCCTTCTGAGTAGTGCAGTTTCACATCATGTCTCCAAAAGTTGGACAATGTCACCTTCCTCCGACATCTGAAGTTGGTGTTGCATCATCTCTCCTCCAAGGGCATGTCCATGCAATGTCAAAGTCTTGGCGGCATTCTTCTTGAAACTTCGAGGTTTTGTTGGCATCTCCTTGCATCTTCAAAGTCTTAATGAGAGCTCTTTGCAATGTCAAAGTCTTGGCATCTCCTTACATCTTCAAAGTCTTGATAGGGACTCCTTGCATTTTCAACATCTTGTTGGCATCTCTAAAATTTTGATGTCTGGCTACAGTGCTATACGCCCTTGATGTTTGAGCAATGTTGCCCCTGAAAATTGCTTTATGACTTCATGAATGTTATCACGACTTCGGCGAATGAAGTGACATAGCTTCACTGGCAAAGATTCAATGTTGGCATGGCCTCGGTATAAATGGAGTGTTGACGTGGCTTCATGGCTTCGCCAAAATAAATTTTTTGACATGGCTCATGCTCGCCAAATAAATTGTTGACAATGGGCTTTCATGCAAAAGATGTAATGTTGGCAGGCCCTCGGATAATAAATGGAGTGGTTGACATGGCTTCATGAATGTTGGTGATGACTTCTATGGCAATAAAGTTTTTTGACGTGGCTTCAAATGAACGTTGGCATGGCTTCGGTGAAAATGGAGTGTTGACGTAGCTTCAATGGGAAAGATGCAATGTTGGCATGACCTCAGTATAAATAAAGTGTTGTCGTGGCTTCATGGCAAAGATGAATGTTATCATAGTTTCGACATGTTTGAAGTGTAGATGTGGCCTCAATGCAAATAAAATGTTGAGGCAGCTTTATGACAAAAATGAATGTTGGCACGAATGAAGTGTTGACATTGCTTCATGACAAAGTTGAATGTTGGCACGGCTTCAATACAAGGACAGATGCTGGCACGGCTTCGTGGTAAAAAAAACTCTTGATGCGACTACGTTGCAAAAGATCTTGAATGGCTGTGTTGAAAAGACAAGTGTTGGTGCAGCTTAATTGCCAAGGAAAGCATGCTGCATAAAAAAAACAAACAACAATAAAGAATTTGTTAAAAGAAAATCTCATGCACGTTAAAAAAAAAAAGAAAAAAAAAATCCAAAGAGAGAGCTTCATTTTATATCTAGCCTGTTTGAAAAAAAAAAAAAAAAAAGTCAAGTACAAATAAAGCAAGTCATTAAGAAAATATATATATATATATATATGTAAATATATATTAAAAAAAAGGAAAAAAAAAAAGAAGAAAAAGAAAAAAAAAAAAAGAAAAAGAAAGGCATAATTTTTCTAAGCTTAGAGAATTATGCTATCCATCAAAGATGTTGTTTGTACAAACTCAATGCATGCCCCGGATGGCCTTATATAGAGATTTGTGGAGCTCAAAGTCAAATTTTACAAGCACTAAAGGTCAAGAAAGTCTGCGCCAAACCTTGAAAAGAAAATGATGCTCATAAATGTATCATGCTGTCAGAAAGAAAAAAAATTACACTAGACCTCAGAAACAACCTATAGGCCTGCAGAGAGGAAAAACTATAGCACTAGACCATGAATGAGGTTCTAGGCCAGCAAAGGGAAGCTCCTTATTCCACTGTGTCACCAACCCCTTTAGAGACAGTAGAGACACTCGGTGGTTACCTTGAAGCCATTCCTGCCTGAATTGTCAAAGATTGTCAGGATGGCCACCGCTAAAGAAGACCAAAGTGGCAACACGTCCAACAATGGCTACGGTCTCCCACTCCAGATTTCTACAATTTCTGACAAGGTTTCACAAAAAATCAACTCACAGAAATCTTCTAAGGACTTTGATGAACAAAACCCAGGAAGATTTTCAGCAGCGGAGCCACCACGCACCGCCACAAACTCCCAAACGTTTCGCGAAGTTTTTCGTTCAAATCTGCACAAATCTGAGAAAATCTTCACAAAACAGGTGCCACCACTAGATTCATCGGCCCACGATCTACAGAACCCAAAAATTTCAAGCCTAGAAACGGCCGCATCCGCCTCCATGCGCCGCCACAAACTCACGACGACCCGCGGCCTAATCCTTCAAATCTGTGCAAATCTGCCCATGATTTTGGAAATCTGACTGGACCATGGTCTTTTACGGCTTTAGATCAACAAAGCCTGAAAATTTCAGGCCCATAAGCCCAAGCACGCGCGGCCACGCGCCGCCAAAAGATTCGGCGGCGCGGCCTTCAATCTCACGCGCCTCCATCAGCATTCGCGCTTTCACACGCGCCGGAGGTTCCCTCACGCGCGTACACGCGCGCATGCGCCATACGTGTAAGCGCCAGCACAGTGACGTCATCCATGACGTCACCTCCACACCTGCTGACCCGTTGGTCCGATTCGACCCGGACGACCCGGTTCGACTCGGATCCGAACCCCCTAAAAAAAAAGAATTAAATTAAATTAAAAAAAAAAAATGCTTGGACCAAGCAGACTTTTGACCTTGACCAGAAAATCAAAATTTTCAAAACGGACTTGTCCCACTCGATTTTTCGAGTACATTCCGATTTTGGGACCCGTTTCTTCATTCGAAGTTCAGAAATTGTGCAAACGTCCAATTTCCAAAAAAAATTGACTTTTGTGCAAATGTTGACCAGAAAGTCAAAATTTTCAAAACGGACCTGTCCCACTCAATTTTTCGAGTACATTCCGATTTTGGGACCCTTTTCTTCATTCAAAGCTCAGAAATTGTGCGAACATCCAATTTCCAAAAAAGTTGACTTTTGTGCAAATGTTGACCAAATGTCAAAATTTTTGAGATGGACCTATCTTGCTCAATTTTTCGAGTACATTCCGATTTTGGAGTCCGTTCCGTCATTGGAGACTTGAAAATTGCAAAAAATGACTCAATTTCAAGTGTTCAAAACTTAGGTCCTCAAGAACAAAATTTGAGATTCATCTATTTAATTGGGATCCCCGCAGGGTTATTCTCCAGATTCCATCAAGGCTTGCCCTTCAAAGTACAAATGAACTCTCACAAGTGCGTCTTAAAATTACACTAGGGCATTAGTTCAATCTGTTATTCCCGTTCGGTGCCTAACCATTTCCACCTACCATTCCCACCTACCGTTCCCACCTACCATTCTCACCAAAAATTCTCAACTACCATTCTCAACTACCTACCTACCATTCTTCATCTCTCTACTATAAATAGGAGGGCCGGGTTCAGCAAAAATTCATCAAAAAAAAAAAATACTGAATCATGAAATGAAGATTTGCCTCTTTCCGACTTTCAAATCCTCCTTTTCACAACCATTTCTCACTATGACCTCATCATTCTCAACACCTAGCAACCGATTTTGCTTCATGATCGGTTTGAGATCAACCCTCCCATGGTTCGGTCGAAACCCTATTTACAACATCATTACAGTTTTGAGATCCAAACAAACTTTGTTTCTCCACTTAACGACCACCTTTGTCCATAAAATTACTCGTAACAAGGTCTGTATCGGCCTCCCATGCTTCCGTGGATTTGGTTGGCCAGGAAATCCAAGTCCAGCGGACACACCTGTTCCTAACCTCAGGGCTCCTGTAGTCTCTTTCCAATTGCTTGGTCTTCCAGCAGAAGCAGTGGTTCGGAACAAACAGCAACTTGGCTGGTTTCTAAGACCAGAATCACAAGTTAGCTCCATCTTTCATTTTTCTGTGCTTTTCCAACAAGTGGCAGTAGGTGAAGATGGTAAAAAAGTGTTGGGGTATCCTACAAATTGTTTTCCATCAACACTTAAAATAACTTCCAAGGCGCCAGCTCATCAGAATTCAGCCTTTGGTGTCGGTGAATGGTCACCAAAGCCTTGTTCCATGTCCCCACTACTATGGAACCCAAAGGTCATCGTTGCTGGTACCTCAAAACTCATTTTCTGAAATTACTCCAACTTAAAATCAGCTTGAAGAATTTCAGAAGGTACTGTTCTGAAATTACTTCAACATAACGTCCGTCGGCATGGTCCTATTACACAGGCACATTCTATGACTCACCGCCGGACCCCATGCAACACACAGTCAGTCCCATATTCAAAGGTGTACTTCCCATAAACATCTACACCAGAAGGGTCCTAGCATACAGGGCCGGCACCATGGTGATGTATGCTTTGCTCATTTGCTTTGCTCCATCTCCATCTTCTTCGTGATCTTCTGAAATAACTTCACCAGAAGTTCTTAAGAACACGAGGCTAGCTCCATGACCCTGCATGCTGTATCCAGCCACCATTCTCTCATCTTCCCCATCTTCAACATCTTGTGATCGCCGCCAACGATCCAAAATATTCTTTTGAAAGTACTTCAACTTAATCTCATCCTTCTGAAAGCTCCACCACCTTCAACAGCTCCACCACCTTCAACAGCTCCACTACCTTCAACTACTTCACTTAAAGAGTCAAGTACCAAAAATCCATTTTTTCGAAACTCATTCCCACACCACACTCTGAGACCGTGTGTGTGAACGAGTCTCGAGGGGGCATTTGTAGAGAGGGAAAATTCCCGACCTATCACAAGCTGACACGTCACATTACCAAGTCCACAAAATACAGCCAATTACAGAACACCATGTATTACTGCTAGGTTTTGCTATCACTATTCAGAAGCCAACAGAAATTTGCCAAGTGTCATGCAAGAGCCAATCACGCATCAGCGTACGTGTAAGCAATGACTCAAGCAGCCTCGCACGTGTAAGCGATGACTCAGGCAGCCTCGCACGTGTAAGCGATGACTCAAGCAACCTCGCACGTGTAAGCGATGACTTAAGCGAACCAATCAAGCTGTGACATGTGTCACCAATCAAGCTTCGCCACGTGTCGCTCACCCACCCCAAAACTCCTATAAATAGAAGCCTTCCTGAGACATTTAGGGGGACCAGAATTCAGAAGTGAAAAGGCTCTGCGAAGATCAATCCTCAAAGCCTTCAAGAACTTCAAGAACTTCAACCCCAAAATCGAAGAACATTCGAAGCAGAATCATCCAGATCATCTGCCTAGATCCTAAAGTTCACGGGAATCAAGCCAAAAGTGTCCGAAAACATCAACAACTCACAAATCATTGAAGCTCAACGGATTCAAGCCTCTAAAGCTCCGAAGAACTTCCACCACAAACCTTCGAAGACGAAGAACGCACGAAGAACACGAAGAACGCGAAGAACAAAGAATTTCTAAACAAGCTCATAGCCAGAAATTCATTGTAATTCCGTTTCAGTAGTCTTCGATCCATCCCTCAACCAAATTGAAGGATATTTTGTGTTCAAGTCAAAACCACATTACCACAAATCTAATCAATAAGTTTTGCAAGGAGATCGAATCAGAGGATCAGTCTTTTGTAATTCCAGAGAATTGTACCACACAATCATAAATATAAATTCGCATTTGTGAAACTATTTTACTTGTTTGATTTATTTCAAACTAGAAATTTAGTTGCTTACAATAATGAATGAAAATTATTAACTTTTACCCAACAAAATAGAAATTCAATTGGGAAGAACATGGTTTTAAAAACCGGACCAGCCGGTTCAATTGAGAATTGTGCACTAGTTTGGTAAGATAAAAATACCCTAAAACCATTGAAAATCAGTGAAAATTGGTCAAAAACAGGGTTAAGCTGAGAATTGGAGGCAAAAACGGTTTTGCCCCCAGTCCGGTTTATAAAACCATGAGGAAGAAAAAGGGCAAAACTTGGACAAAACCCGTTACAATTGTGACATGTTGTCAAAAGTAGATGTGTGGCAATCTTAACAAGTTCAGTGCTCTAGCCAAGTCCAAAGAAAACATGTCTTATAAATGACTTAAATTATGACGTTCAAGTGAGCATTATTAATAATTTCAACAATATGACTTAAATTATATTTTTGTGATTGGTAATATATTAGTTTGTAATGTTTTTGTACAAATTGAATCAAGGGAGGGGGGGGGGGGTTGGTTTTAGATGTTATGGAATTGTAGCAATGACTTTGATTGGAGTCATACTTGGTGGTCACAATGCACTAAATCAAGCAGTTGTTATGGAAGGAGAATGAAACCTACTCATTACTCTATGGATCTACTAATAGGGATAACAGAGTTTTAATAGTGTTTTTGTGCATACATCTATATGTAAATTAGAGGGTATTTACGAAACTAAGTTGATAGGATTAGGAACCTTCCCCAAATTTAGGAATACGATTGGCATGTTGTTGTCCCTAAGTTGGTTGAGAGAATGTGAGGATGGGTTGTTGTCCTCAGCAAAGAGGCAGCTCCTATCAAGTAACATTTATTTTAGAATTTGGATTTTACCCCTTGAAGTTTGAGGATATTTGGATTTTATACTCTAAAGTTTCAGAATTTGGATTTTATCAACCGAAGTTTAGGGGTAATTGGATTTTACACCCCCGACATTTTAGAATTTAGATTTTACCCCTTAAGTTTAGAGGTGTTGATTTACTCCTTAAAATTTGGGAATATTTGGATTTTACACCCTGAAGTTTCAGAATTTAGGAGTGTATAATCAAAATACTCCCAAACTTTAGAGGGTAAAGTCCAAATTCTGAAACTTTAGGGTTTAAATTGTAAAATTCAAACACCCCCAAACTTCAGGGGGTAAAATCTAAATTCTGAAATTTCAAAGTATAAAATTCAAACACCTCCAAACTTTAGTGGTGTAGTTTGTAATTTAGACAAAAAAATAAAAATAAAAAGAATTTATTAGTGATTGCCCTACCTATAGCTGCTAGGGCACCGCCAAGCTCAAACTTTGTAGGACTCTAACCAAGTTGACCATCAATATTGATCGGATACTATATGTAATTCGTGGAGGGTGGCCAAACCAGGATGTGTGGTCAAGGCGTCAAGCTTATGGCAATAGGCACCAATGACACTTTCCTTTAGGTTGGTCGAAGGGGTTAACTATCTTGTGGATCTAATCAACGAGCGAACTAGGACGTGTTGGGTCTTCAAGATCCGTACTTCGACAAGTAATATTTTTCTTTTAGCAATATACAGTATGTATTACAGCATTACCAAGAGTATTGTATTTAAGTGACATTACTACAAAGGCACTTATGATAAACTTTTATGAAAAAAAAAAAAAAAATGATATTCACAAGACAAAGTTAAAAAGCACATTGATGATGTGTGAAATCAGTAGGCTGAATGCTCCGAGCTTCAATGGCGGATGAATGATTTGAAAAGAAAGAAAAAAACTATCAAAGGTAATCGGGGTGAACTGGCCAAGGACCCTCCGACGATTAAGTCAAATTTCTCTTTAGAACTCAAGTATAGTGAGTGGATGAATAGTAGAATGTACTATAGTTTGGTGAGGCTCGGTCCCTTTTATAAAGAGTTTTAGAGTGAGTCCTATTGTTAGGCTCTACTAATATCATGGGAGATGTGTAGGCTTAGTAGGGAAAGTGTAGTGAATTTCAGAGAATCTATCCCACGTCTCGAAATAGTGGATCGTAGTCCAATTGTTCTGGGTTTGTAGAAAATACTTTAAAATTTACCAAGTGTTTGCGGATCATTTAGACCTTCTTGTGGTGTAGATGACCTATCTCCTTTAGACAACCTTGTCTTCGCTGTTAGCTACTTCTTCCTCTTTTCCTTCCAAAATTCATCTTTAGACGAGCTTTGCTATTGTGGATGACTTATATAGATGATGAAACGATTTTTTTTTTTTTTTAACCACCCGTCACACACATTATGTTTAGTGTCCAATTGGTAGATTTAATGACCATTTTATTATTAACAATTTGTTTGGACATTTTTACAATAAAAAAGAAGTCCGGATTTTGGATAATTGTTGCAATACATTACTTAAATGTGCTACCAACTACAATCCAACTTTAGGATTAACTGTCAGTTTGGATAATTGTTGCAATACATTACTAAAATCGGCTACCAATCACAATCACAATAAGTTCTAGAGCAAAGAAGCCTACTCTCCTCATCAAAAAAAGAAAAGAAAAGGAAGCCTATTCTCTATAGTACACTGCATAAATACCCTTTATTTATTGGTGCGGACTGCGGAACCAAAGTTGGTGACCTGCTATACCTAAAACTCCACGAGTACACCATAAATAATATTCAATGAAGTCATTGTCTTTTTTTACCAAAAAAAAAAAAAAAGAGAAAGAAGTCATTGTCTTTCTCTTTTTTTTTTTGGATGAAATATTCTTTATTTTTATCACATTAGTCTCGACTGACATTAATATTCTACCCCTCTTTTTCTGGTGTACTTGACAGTGGGGATGAAACAGACCAATAAAAGAGATAAATCATAACTGTGAATTATGGTCATTATTTGCGTTATTTTGCAGTTGCTTTCTAAAATATTTACTATAACATGCATAAGAAGCGAGGGTAGATCTTTATTTATTCTTTTTCCCCACCCTAAATTTATGTAATTGAGAAAAGTTAACAAATGCCTTAAGAGCATTGTTTAATAACTATTTTTAAAAACTTTTTATGAAAAAAAAAAATCTATTTTATTATTTTTTTTTTAATTTTTTGTAAAAATTGTATTAAAACTTTCTCAAAATGATCCATTTATTAATATTTTAAATCTAGAACCTAAGTAATAACATGCCCTTTTTCATATAGGATTAGTTTAAATTTTTTTTGCTAAAACTCCACATTTCAATATATATTTTTTTCAGAGTAGATCTTTATTTATTCTTTTTCCCATCCTAAATCTATGTAATTGAGAAAAGTTAACAAATTCCTTAAGAGCATTAATTTAATAACTATTTTTAAAAACTTTTTATGAAAAAAAAAATCTATTTTATTACCTTTTAATTTTTTTGTAAAAATTGTATTAAAACTTTCACAAAATGATCTTGTAGGGGTTTTGGGCCCAGGAGCTCATTATCTACGTATATATTGGGCCTGAAGGCCTAAGCCGAGGATAAGAGGTCGTCAAACATTGTCAAGGGAGCCCGTGGTAGTAAATGAAGAAGTTAGTTTTGATCATAATAGCCTTGGAGGTTAGGCCGAGGATGAATGCCACCTCGACTAACCCAAGCCAAGGTCCGTAGAGGTGGTCTGTCGTCTGGAGGGAATGTTTCAAGAAGTTTTGTTGTAAGCATTGCAGAAATAAAGGACACAGGGGAGTCCTAAAATATCTAAGGAGAAAGCTACTATCACTACATTAAATACTCTGCAGCTAACTCTCTGGTCGCATTAATGTGGAGGTGATACCTGAACAATGACTTTCAACCTTTCAGCTATTATCTAAAGACATTAGGAAAGGGTTGATGGGACAAGGATGAAGACCAACCATCTGGCCTACACGTGGAGGGTAGAGATGAAAAGGAAAAAGAGTATAAAAGAAGAGAAGGAGCAATGAGAGAAGGAGATCGAGAAATCTAAAGAGAAATACTGTAGCAATCAGAAAACAAACTTGTAATAAAACTTCAGAGAAATATAAAAGAGCTGGTCTCCTTGGAAAGTGCTGAGGACAATATTTTTTAGTTGAAATCTATCTATTTTCTTGTTCTTGTCATTTTGAGTCAATTTTATCTGTTGTCCAAGTCATTTTAATCTAGTTTTCCAACCCACTTTTTACAAATTCATTGTTTTGGACTTGCTAGGCCCGAATCCATCCACCCTTTGGACTAGGGATTCAAAGCAGGTCCTTACAGATCCATTTATTAATATTTTAAATCTAGAACCTAAGTAATAACATGCCCTTTTTCATATTGGATTAGTTTAAAATTATTTTGCTAAAACTTCACATTTCAATATATATTTTTTTTCAAATGACGAGTTCATCTTATTTAATACGTGACATGTGGCATATAATCATTATACTGTCTTTTATATATATTCTTTGTTGTCACAGCCCTTCAAAGAATCAAATTATTGTTTGATTCATATAAAAAAAATTAAAAGTGCAAGTTGCGGGCCTAAGTAATAAGAAGGTCCAATAATGAGAGAAAAAAAAAAGAAAAAAGAAAAGAAAAGAAAGAGAATTGGAAAAAGAAGTTCCTAGCAAGATCCTGTGGATTAACATTTTAGCTTTTTTTTTTCCTTTTTTTTTTGGTTTTTCACAGTGTTTCCTCAAGGCTTTCAATCAGAAACTAATCACTGTTCGTGCCGGGTGGGTCCACAAAGGGGTAAAGCACTAGCCCATGAAATTCTTTTCAAAGTGCAAGTAGCAAGACTAGAATTAAGGAGCACACCTAGTCGAGCCTAGTACAAGCACTTTGAGACCAAGAGCCCAACCAACTTGGCCAACCCCCTGGGTTAACATTTGAGCTTTATCTAACTAAAAAACTATTTTATGTCATGTAGACACAAATGGAAAGTATTAGTACCACTTTTAACTATTAGTCTATTACTAGTTAGAACTTAGAAGATGTTTGTGTGATTCGTTATAGTATGTTCTTCCCAAAAATTTTGTTTTTGTTTTTGTTTGCATAGTTGTTTAGTTTTTACATTAGTTCAACCTTTTTATTTTGTTAAAAAAAAGAGAGATTAAATTGCAAATTACATTCTTTAACTTTGTATAAAAATTAATTCAGTACTCTAACTTCACTTTTACTCATTCAAATAGAAATTCTAATCTAACTCAATCTAAATGTATATGTGTGTGAATTTTAAATTTCAGTGTTCAATATAAAATTACATTATTTTGGGAGTTTTAATTGGCTAAATTTTGATGGGAACTAGTGGGGTACTAAATTAAACAAAATCGTAGCGTTAGATGACTAAATTAAATTTTAGAAAACAAATAGCGATTTTTAATTTATAAAAAAAACATAATAAGTTTTTTGTTATTGTAGCATGGGTCTAGACGTCTGGTTAATGAATCATTCATTTTTAAAAACATTTTATAGGAAATTAAAAAATGGTAAAATTTTTATATAAAATTTTCTAAAATAATCTACTAATATATAACCTTAAGGATATACATCAATAAAAAACATAATAAGTTTTGTTTTGTTTTTTTTTCTTTTCTTATAACAACATATTTTCTCCAAAAAAAAGAAAAGTTTCATGGGAAAATGTCACCGGATCAGTCGGTCAAAGCACGAGCTTTTTGGGAAATGCTCGCATGGCACAGCCGCAGACAGACACGGATTCGATGGGCGCACCACACGCCGAAGTAGCCGTTATTTACTTTTGGCACACGAAATACCCACGGTGCCCTTTGGAGAAAAGCCAAAACGGCAGGTATTTTGGACAAATCGATCCAACTCTTGTGAGTTGTGAAAGCAGTCAATCAGGTATTGGCGTATTGCTTGCTACAGATGGAAACACAGAGCATTAAGGATGGTGACACACGTCACATGCATTGTTTGGTTTGGCACTTTGTCACAGCTGTTGCTGACTAAGAAAGATGGGCATTTATTTAGAATTTAGACACCATAATTTCATGCTTTTTTTTTTTTTTTTTTTGGAATTAAATTTCATGCTTTTAATGCTTCAATATTCAAATACATTATCATTTCGTCACCTTTGGATTATCTTAATCTTAACTTAATATTGCAAAGTCCAATTACAGTACTCAATGTATATAGTACGACTTCATTTTTAATAAAGTAATACAATTAATGGGATTTACTGTAGGTTTTTTTTTTTTTTTTTGATGAGGGGATTTATTGTAGTTGAGGCAGCACTGCACCTCGTCATCAATTTCGCTAGAATGCAATTATAAAATTGAGACATTTGAAGTTTAAAACCCTTCATTCTCAATCATCAAATTATAAAATAAGATAAGACAAACGTATATTATTATCAAATGGATAGCTGATGATTCTCTTTTAAAAAATCCAAAGTCAATAGATAATAGGGTGTTTAATACTTTAATTTGTGATCACAATGGCCATTAGGCAACAAGTGGGTACTTATCAATTGGTCATTTATCAAGATTACCCATTTGTTGCTTTAGCTTGATTTTTTTTTTTCCATTTTTTAATTTAGAAATACTATAGATTTAAATCTATGAAGTTCACTATATAATAATTATTCTTTACAATTAAGATACTAGTTGATTTTTTAGTGTAAACATAATTTACTCAAATTATTTATTTGAAAAAAACTTAATAAAGGTTTTTAATCTATTAAATATTTTATACTAATCCAAAATCTTATCAATATAAGCAAAAATAAACTCAGACTATTTTATGACATGTAGAATTACCTTTATCATCAATTCTCCTAAAACTAATACTAATTCTTTTTTATGGCTTATTAACTAAATAATGCATCGTTTTAGTTTTAGTTTTTTTTTTTTTTTTTTGAGGAAGAATGCATTGTTTTAGTTGAGGACGAAAACTTTTTAAATGCCATAGATTAATTTTAAGGAAATTTTTGATGCCAAAGATAGAAGAAAGAAAGAAAACCAGCTTGGTCCACCAAAAATTGATAAAGGCATGGTCCCAGCGTACCGTTTTAGCAACGACTTTTGGGCACGCAGCAAAGAAGGTCCACATCCGCAAACTACAACCGTATTCAACGGCAATATAGACCAGTCCCTTTTTACACGCCGCCCATCAAGTTCTCATTGTTTCCATTGCCATTTATTTAGAGGTATATTATTATTATTATTATTATTATTATTTTTTTATACAAGATAGGATTCTATTTTAACCTAATCTAAGTGTATATATGTGTGAAACTCCTTCTTAGAGACTTGAATCCCAGCCCGAACCCCCCACACTCCACAAACACTTGTACTTGTGTAGTGACTATCGCACCAAGGGTGTCTGGTGGTAAAGATATATTATTATTATTATTATTATTATTATACAATGGATCACATCATGATAATTGAGATAATTGATAATCCACCAATATCCTCAATTATCATAGTCACTTCTTCTGCCTTTTTGCCTGTCCTCCTACACAATCATTATCATCAAAATTGGCTGACATTTATCTTGGGTAATTATGACCTTAGGATGCTAACGGCCAAGTAGTCAGCACTTCTCATAAGCTCTTCATGCATGTAAAACCTCATAAAATTGAGCACCATTGTGGGGGATGCTACATTTCAAGAGTAATGAATAATTTTCTATTTAAAACACTATGTGAAACTCACCCATCAATTCACGTAGCATGCAATTAGATTAGATTAGATTTTTTAAAACTTATTTATTGGAAATTCTTAAAACATGACTATTAAATCCAAGAGAGGCTTAGATTCAGTGCATCCTGTGCACTAGACCTGATTAGATGCTATCATGTAGCAATTTTTTGACATATGACAGCATCCTCTTAGGTCCAGTGCACAAGACACTGGACCCAAGCCAAACCCATTACCACTTACCCATTGTCAATCTCATTCTCTTCCAATTTCTTCCATCTCATCTCTATCAAGTTTGATGGAGACAGACTTGATCTCCTTATTTAGAATCCTACATTAGATCATTAACCCTGATTTCATCACTTGACGAATGTGATGAGCCTTTTCGTGTCTTGGGCTGGATTGCTCATGCTGTACTGCGGCCTTATGATTTTGAGGTAAGAGAGTCGGGACTGGCTTAATTGAAACACACCTTAGGCCAGTTTGTGCGCAAGTTGGGCCCTTCTTGTGTCGACATGCCCTAGCAGGAGTCTTAAGCATGTCCCGTGCTCACGGTAGAAAATACTGTTACAAAATGTTATAGTAGGAAAAACACAATACAGTAGGATAGCTAAAACAGTTTAACTAAAATATTTTCTTCTAACAACAATAATACATGAACAATTCCACAAAGGAAAAGTATTACAACGTGATTATGGCAAGAATAGACTAATAGCAAAAAGTCACATTAGTCCTTAATCAACCATGGCAAAAGAAACGAAGGTTAGTCTACTAAAGGAATGGACTTGAGTCTTCAACAGATTCAAGTCCAAAAAAGGGAACTAATCTCCAATGTGGGTAGCCTCAAAGGGGAGTCTTGCTGTAGAAGTTACTCACTTTGTAAAATGGACCTAAGTGGTTTAATCTTAGATTCTTCACTTGTTAGAGAGTGAGCTGTTGAGAGGGAGAGAAGTAGGTAGCCTATTGGTGCATGCTTTTACTCCTATCACTCATACTTTCCCTCCTTACTCTTGGTTTTCTATTTTCTTTCTTTTTCTTACTCGTTTTTCTTTGTTTTATTTATTTTCCTTCTTCTTTCCTCTCCCGTTGTTGTTGTTGTTGTTGTTTATTGTGCACGTCTATGGCCTTTTATACTGCCTGCCGTGATAGGATTTATCATTTTTACCCCTTAATAGTTTTTGGCCTGTTGTGGGTGTCCTTCCAAGACTGCCCACTAGTCTGCTGGTTGCCCAGCCACCACCACTACACTGTGTTGGCCATACCACACCTCCTTCTAAAAAAAAAGTGGTTTTTTTTTTTGTTTTTTACTTCCCTTGACACTCCCATCCGGATAAGGGCTGGAGTTCTCTCTTACCAACCTCTATAGCATGCACCCAGTGATTTCAACTCATGTTTACATCTTTTGGGTGAGATGTCATCCTAGCAGGACATTTTCCCCAAAAAAGCTTGAGCGGAACTCCAAAATAGGCTCCCCCTTCTCCCCACTACCAGACCACATCCTCTTTTACCTTTTACCTGTGACCCACCTCCCCTGTATTCGTAGGGTACAAGTAGGTGGTGCCTGAGTCTTGTGTGCGTGCTCTACTTCCATATGAGTCCATTGCTTTTCTAGCTCTCATGCGTTTGCCATTACCTCCAGGTTTGTTTGACTCTACTGTACACTCTGGTGCTTGTTTAACTCTTGCGGCCTGAATGAGTTTTTGGTTCTTCATTCTTTGCATCCAATTTCTTCCTCAGGCTGGGCATTGCTTAAGCATGGGCTTTCTTTTCTTTAATTCAACCCATCTCCCTTTTCATCCTTTGTCCGTGGGCTGGTTGGTGCTTCTGCCATGTTACTGCATTGTTCCTACTATGACATCATTTTACCATTGTTTGTCTTGTTATTACTTCTAGGATTGCGGGTTGAAGCGCTTGCCATGCCAATTTCTCATATTATTCCTTCTTTTAGTTTTTATTGCCCAGCATTCCTATTGGGCCAGTTCATTCAACATCTTGGGTTTCCCTGGACTACTTCATTCTTTGGGCATTCTCGGCCCATTTCATTCTTTAGGCATCCTTAACCCATTTCATTCTTTCCTATCTCTTACATTTCCATGAGCTTTTACTAAATCCTTTGGGCTTCCCTTGCCCAATTATCACATCCTTTGCCTTTGGGTTTATTGGCCTTTGAACCAATCCCATTTAATAATTCATTTCTTTGGGCTCTTCTGGCCTGTTTTTGCTTTCTTTCCATTTCTTATGATTTCCATAGGCTTATTGCTTCATTCTTTGGGGCTTCCTCGACCTGTTTGTTTTCTATGGGGTCACTTATTATTTTGTGGGCATCTGGACCATTATTCCTGCCATTTTGGCCCAATGGTCTTTACTTTACTGCTTTCTTTTTCCACATTCTTCATATTGTTGGGCTTTTTCTACTGTTGGACCCTTTTTGTAAAAAAATGGGCATCAACAACGAGATGAACTAGTACAAATGATTGGTTTGATCATTGCCTTGCAAGTTACAAGTTTGGTCCATAACTCGTTATTTTTCAATCAACATCAATTAGAGATTTTCAAACTTGTAGTCATGATTGGGTCGATTGGTGAGTTGATGCTCTATCTAATTGGGAACACCTTCAATTTAGCGTGAACTCTACTTACTTTTTTAGGATTTGTGTATAAAATCAGTGGAAAATGACACCTCTAATATACAATTTTTTTCCTTACAGAATTAGGATATAGTTCACCAACAAATTAGTTTAGAGAAAAATTCCTTTAACTGTGTTCGTTACGATGCAAACAACCACCTATAGATTGGAGATCATTCATCTGAATTGATTCGAAGGAAAACTACCTATATAGCAATAATTCAGTTGAAACTTTACACTTAGATTCGATCCATTTTAAGTGGGTTCCATATAGATTTGTCTGAAATATTTGTACATTCGAATTCTACGTTACATTTCCCCCCTATTCAAAGAAATCATGAATTAAGTTGTAAATTTGATATAGATACAAGAAGTAAACAAAAAAGAAGGATACAAGCCTCGAACGGTTTGTTTTCATTTCTAGTTTTGTACCATTGGTTCGTTAGTCCCTCAATCATCATAAGCCATAGCCATCAACTATGATTCACGGCTTCTCCAATCTCCATATACATTGACCATAACTTATTAATGGATAGAGTAATAGACCCAATCATCGGCACATGTTTCCCAGCCAGTTCACATATACAAGTAAATGGATATATAACATTATGAAGCACGTGGGAACATGTTAATCATTAATGGGTTATTATTTATTAATTTATTTAACTCAGCCAAAAAATAAAAATTAAATCGGCTCTCTTCTCCAAAATGAAAAAAAGAAGAAGAAAGAATATCGACCAATTTCCTAGGAGAAAAAAAAAAAAAAAAAAATACTACTTGCAGGTAGTGAATCATGCAATTATCGAGATTGTGGATCCAAAGAAGTTTCTTCTTCTTCCTCCTCCAAAGCCGAGGGGTGGGTGAAGTCAGAAATCAGATGCATTATTTTAGATTTGATGCAATTGGAAAATTTAATACTTCATGTATATTATTTCCTATTTTAAAAATATTCCTTATTTTTGATTCTCTAATACAAGATAATGTTAATTACATTTTTTTTTTTTTTTTATCTTAGAAAGAAATAATGATAAGTAATTAGTTTATTTGATTGAAGATATCAGTCAATGAGCCATAGTTTATTAAAATTGTCCATAATTTGTCAATAATTTTGTAGTTTTTTTGAGAAAGAATAGTTTTGTAGTTCAACTGTTCAAATGGTTAGAACCTTTTTATATTTTTAGAAACATCTAAGATTTATATTCACATTTCTCAATTATCGAATTATAAAAAATAAAAAATAAAAAACAAAAAAATTGCCCTTGGTTCATTCCCCTTTCACAAGAACAATACATTTATTATTGACATCTAATTTAAAACTCATAATTATGAAAGAATAGAAAGATAAAATGGATTTCTCTTTTCATTTTATTGAATCCACCATACCCCAAGCCCAAGCCACCTAAGCCTTACAGTTACCGGTGTGCATTGATTTCTTATAATAATTTAATAATGGCTAAAAGCATCAAATAAAGTACTAAAGTAATTAGCTAACACCACGTAATTCCCATCAAAAAAAAAAAAAAAAAAAACACCACGTAATTATTCCGGATCAAGAAGCTAAGAAGGAAGGAAAGAAAGAAACAGAGGGCCCACTCTGAAGAATATGGTTCTCTGGATCAAAAAGTAACGTTGAGACTATCAAATTGAGCATAATTTTGTATCACAAATGAGTTGTGATTTGTAAAAGTGTGTCTTCATATGGTCCACTGACATATTTTTACAAATCATAACTCGCTACGTCGCGAGTTGTGGCACAAAATTACGCCAAATTTGATTGTCCTAGCATAACTTCTGGATAAAAAACAATTCAAATAGTCTCAGTATTTATGTTATCTTTATTCTAACAGAAAAATAAATAAACAAATAAATATAGCATGCAATTCACAGAAAGTTTTCCACCTCATTATTGCATTTTTTTTCTTCTTCTAAAGTTTAAATTTTTAAGAAATAGTAGATTTAATCTAACAAAATTATTGTTATTGTAATTAGAGGAGACTTTTGTAGGTTCAAAGTGGATAGGTAGGTGTAGGAACCAGGGGTGTAGCCAGGATTCTTTACATGGAGGGGCCGATTTTTGACGACGATGATTATCATTGTTGTATGGACAGTCTATATTTTTAGGTTGATATGGATCTTCTTTGAGCTAAGCTCGTTGGATTCATCTTGTTTGTTGATAGGAAATTCACATATTTGTTTACGTGATTTTGGATCACGATCTATCTCTTCAGATTGAATTCTTGAACATTTGGAAGGGTGTTCATTAGGCATTGAAGTATCAACATTTATTTCTACAGCCACATTTGTTTCGACAACCATAGGTGTCCTAAATTCTGAATTGCTAACATCTTTTTTCTTAAAGAATGCATCAATTGTTTTTCGTTTGCTCATAATTCTTTAAATTTTAAGAATATGACTCAAAAATTAACCTAAAAAGAACTTAAAAAATAAAATCTTAATTAGAAATTTTTACTTAATTATATGAATGTGATTCATACTTAAGAAAAAAACAAAATTTCTACTGTAATTTAAACAGTCAACCTATCATCATTCCTATTATTAATTATATGGATGTTATTCATACCTCCCCATGCCTTCAATCATATATTTCTCTAAAAATCTATGAAAAATTAAAGTGCATGTAAATATTTAAGTAAGCATATATAGTTGAGAAGAAGAAGAAAAAAAAAAACACTAAAAAAAGAGATGAAGGTGTAGTGTTGAAGAAAGAAAAGAAAACTGAAAACTCACCCTCTGAATGATTTATTTTAAGAAAGCAAGAAAAAAGAAAATAATGGTCAGGTTTTTTTTTTTTGGGATCGTGAGGACTGAGTTTGAAAGGAGGGCTGAGCTGAGGTTTTGTTTTGTTTGGGGGCTGGTGGTACCAATGGAGTGGGCGGTGGCATGTACACAGAAGACAAGAAGAGAATAAAAAGAAGAGAAATGATATATCTACAATATTTTCACAATATTTTTACAACAAATTCTAAGTGGCAGGTTTTTACTGGTTGTTATTGTTGGAACAAAAAAATAATTTTAGTGTTAGGCCAATAACAACTAACCACTTATGATTTGTAAAAATGCTGTAAAAATTTTGTGAACGTAACACCTCTCTAAAAAGAATAGCAAAAGAAAGGGTTCTGATTTTGAGATTGAGAATGGGTGATAAAATGTTATTTTGTTGGGTAATGCCTTTGGGTATTTAAATATAAGGGGGCCATGTTTTGTTTTATTAGAAGATAAAAGAGGCTTACAATTGAAATTAGAGCATGCTGGCCTGGAAGTGAATTGAATAGAAATGGAAGAGGGGGCCGGATGTACATCATTGGGGGGTCCAATTAAAATTTCTATATAGGCTGGTGGACCTTTTTTTTTTTTGCAGGGGCCACGGCCCCCCAAGGGGCAACGTGGCTCCACCCCTGGTAGGAACTAGCTTGATTTGGTATGCGACCGTATAGTGTTCAAGCCATTTCGTGACACCCTTCTATACATAAGGCTCTAGTGTTGCCAAACATGGCACTGTATGACCAAACACCGAATGCAACAAGCCAACCTATCTAAGGCCAATTTTGATAAGAACTCAAAACTTGATGATCGATCACCTTAACCTAAATAGTACTGGTTAGAGAAAGTAACCCCGCCTATCACATTTTCATTTATTTTACAATCATCTTTATACTAAATATAACAAGATAAGAGCCATTACATATTTTGGTATTTAGGTAATTGCACCCTTAGATCACATCCCCTCAATCAATTTGAGAGAAGGAGTAGGAGGTGTCAACCAGTTGAATTTAAAGACTCTTAACGATATTTAACTTAGCAAATTATAAAACAATTAAAACTCCTGACCACTGTGAATTTGAGCCTTGGTTAGACGTAGACACTATTACAAGCGATAACCCAACTTCTGAATGCATTTATAGAGTTGAAACTTGAAACTTTTAGCCGGAATTAATGGGAACATGGGAAGCAATGGAATGCCAATCCAACAAATTAGTTAAACATTGACTCATTATTGAGAGAACCTTTACAAACATCTCTCGGTGAATTGTTCGAATCTAAAGACATGCAAATAATCATTGTTGGATCTTAAATAAAAAAAAGATCCAAGTAAAATCCGAAGATTTATGGTAGTTATAATGTCACATCCTACCATATGAAAAAGAGAATTTTGTACAATCTCAACCGAAGATTTAACTTAAGCGGTGGAGCCTAGCTTAATACTGACTATTTATTAATTATTAGTGAGCATTTTTGGCAACTAAAAGTATTGCTCCATGTGAATGATGAGTGTGGTGTCGTTGTTATCCACACCACACTAATAACAGTACAGCTAATATTCTTCTTTCTGGGGTTGGAAGAGACTTAGAGGCTTCTCATTTGTCTGTCTAAACGTGGGTTGGAAGATAATGGAGGCTTGTTTGTTCTGGGCTTTACAATGAGATACGACCATAGAATGTGGTTATGGGACCCAGGTGTAAGTGTAACCCTGGACAGCGTGGAAATGATGTACACAGCTCCAAACTTAAAAGGTATGCCCGCATACAGGGACAATAAGGCAAACTTGAAGTGAAGGGCATTTGATAGTTGACATTTGGTAATAGCACAATAGCACCACTAGCTTTCGGATTTGGATGGGCTATAGGCTATGAATGATGGGCTAGGTTTTAACCCCCCTTGTTCTTGTTCTTTTTTTCTTTTTTTTTTTGGTATATGTTTATTTATTTATTTATTTTTTATATAAAAAAGTAGCATTATGGAATTCTAGTCTTTCATCAGATTATTCAACTCCCTACCCATAATACACTTCGGAAATTCCATAGACCAATAATATGGTGGATGGAATTTCAGAACTTTGGATTTATGATTTGTATTTCAAGCCTATTAAACCTATCACCCAAGTATCCCCATCCAACCAATTGTTATGAAACTTTTTGAACAAATCCATACAAACATGCCAAAACCATTATGGTTAGTGATATTGTTGGATTCTCTTATAAAGTATATTGTATATCAGAAAAAGAAAAAAAAAAGAATATGTGCATTCTAAGGCCCTTTTGGGGGGGGGGGGGGGAATTTAAGATCACAACTAATTCCAAACACATTTTTATAACTATACAATGTGGTTGATTGTAAGTGGTGGAAGAAAAGTAGTGAGTCCATATGAAAGTGACAGGCAGTGAATCACAGTTTACCATATAAGATAGTTGTGAAAATAGGTGTGAAATTGGTTGTGGTCTTAGAATTACTCTATTAACTCTTATTTCGGTGACCAGCTGAAGACAAAGGGATTGATTCCTTAATAATAATCAATGCACAAGATGAGAGAAGTGCTCGTAGACCTAAAAGCCATTGGGTTTTCATCTCGCTATCCTCGTGAGGCAGATTAAATGAAGCTATATTTATAAGAAATTGCTCTATGATAGTTTCGAAGTAGCCCAATTCCCTTTATAATAAACATATTTTCCACCAGTTTACAAGCCATCCTAACCACTGCAAATTGTAGTTAGAACTTAGAAGTAATAATGGACTCAGGAATTTTCTTTTTCCCTCAAAGGGGTGAAAATTATGAATGACTCTTGAAATTTCCAAAATATTTATAACCACTGAAAAAAAAGCTTGATAAGTCAATAATTATATTTTTCGAGGAGGTGAAAAAAAAAAACCCTTAAAATTTTAAAAATGTACAAGTCCTTTTCACCCTGAAAATTTTCAAAGAATATTAGGCCATATACATATAAACATTTATACAACAGGTTTGCTTGACAATGTTGATGGATCATATTTATAATGCATTTGGTAAAAGCGTTTTTTGCTGGAGTGTTTGAGTTGCATTGCTCAGTTTAGAGTGTTTAAATATTGCATTTAGAAAACTCCTTTTAATAGTTTTTAGTTTTCAAACAACGTTGCTCAATGACATTTTTGTAAATATGTTAAAAACCATATGGCCCACTTGATTAGACAACACATAAACTGACTTCTCTCTCTTCAAATAAAAAAAAAAAAAATTAAATTGTACTGTGCTTGTTAGCTTTAAAAACACACACACACACACACACACACGTACCAAACACACAATTATGTTCTTCACACGTTGAAACATGTTATTTGAAATATAGTAATAAACATATTTTTTGTATTATGAATACTTTAAATATGTGTCCTATGCTTGGCAAAGTATCATGAAGACTAGGCGGGTTGTGAGTTTGGGTGCTCGTTGGAGAATTGGCAATGGAAGAAAGGTTATCATTCGGAAGGATAAATGGCTCCCAAATCAACATTCAAGCTGCATCATATCTCCACAAAAAAACTTCCCAAACAACACTCGGGTTTGTGCTCTCATTGATGAAAACAACTCATGTTGGTTGGAAGATCGGGTTAGAGATGAGTTCCTCCCTCATGAAGCAAACACCATCCTTAGTCTGCCTCTAAGCCATCTTTGTGTTGAAGATAAACTGATTTGGGCTGCCACAAAAAATGGCATTTACTCAACAAAATCTACTTATCAGCTTCTCAATGACACGATGAAGTCAGCTGCAACAGGTCCGTCAAATAGGAATGCTCACAAAAATTTCTGGCAGAAGGTATGGTCATTGAATGTTCCAAGCAAGATTCAGCACTTCATTTGGAGGGCTTGCAACAATTCCCTCCCGACCAAACTGAATTTAAGCAGGCGAATCCCAATTCCAAATGCAATTTATGAGAGGTGTGGCAGTGAGATTGAAGATACAGTGCATGCACTATGGGGATGCCAAATGCTAAAGGAATTATGGTGGGAAGTGGAGCCGTGTAGAAGCTTCTTGTTCGAAAGTTTTGTCAATTTCAGGGACCTATTCGAGGGAGCAATGCTGCTAAACAGTCACAACCTTGCTGAAATAGTGGCTTTCATTGCGTGGAGCATCTGGTTTAATCTCAATGCCTCGAGAGTGGGCAGCCCAACGTTGCCAATAACTCAGATTCATCGGGATACTTCGGAGCGACTACAAGAATTCCAGGCGGCCATCGATCATCCTTTGCACATTCCGACCGAAGCAGACTCGGCTCATTGGCTTCCACCGCTGCCTCAGCAGTTCAAAGCAAACTGTGATGGCACTCTGTTTCAAGACATTAACCGTGCCGACCTGGGAGTGGTTATTCGAAACCATGAAGGCATGGTGATGGCAGCTCTTGTTGAATAGGTCCCTCTGCCTCCATCAGTGGAGGATGTGGAAGCAATGGCGTGGAGAAGAGCAGTCACATTGGCTGGCGAGCTTGGATTGCAGGATGTAGTGTTTGAGGTTGATTGCGAGGTGGTGTTCAAGCACCTTACTACTGCCGACTCAAGTTGGGCCTCTTTTGGTCACATAATTGATGAGGTTCCCGCTCTAGCTTCGCAGATGTGAGCTGCCTCCTTTTCCCATATAAGACGCAGTGGTAATGATGTAGCTGACAAGCTTGCCCACTTAGCTAAGTTCTCGTTTGATCCTCAGATTTGGATTGAAGACATCCATTGTAATGCAAAAAATCTTGTAATAATTGACAGAAGTTTTCTGTCCATCTAATATAAAGCACCAACTGGTTTCTCAAAAAAAAAAAAAAAATAAATAAATATGTGTTTTCACAATATTTTTTAAACCACAGTTTTCACATAATTTTAAACATCGCTTTTTATAAATCTCCAAATAAATGGGTTCTTAACCACTTAAAACATTGGTGTGCTTTTCAACAAGGTTTTGAAACCCGAACTAGACCGTACAGTCCGACCAGAAAAACCTTGAACCGCTCATTTTTGCGGTTCTGTTAGCCTTAAGAATCGCTCTATAGGAAAAAAGCAGGGACCTGTGCGAACCGCAGTCAAACCTCACGGATCTGAGAATCGTGAACGATTCTCGCGGTTCTCATAGGTCCCTTTAAAAAAAAAAAATAAATAAAGCCTTAAACAGCACCATACCGGAATATTTACTATTTTTGGTCGGAAAAAAAAAATCCACTATTAAAGAATTTGAATAAAAGTAAAAAGAAATTAGAAAACGTCTGATCTTTGTTTCAGTCTCTTTGCTTCACTCTCAAAAAATGTCTCACATAATCCAAACACAAACACAAAACAAAATCCAATTCTTACAATAAAGTTGAATCAAAACAAGCAAATATGAAAAAAGAAAGAAAGAAAGAAAGAAAGAAGAACAAGCCAATCTGACCCAGTCTGGTGGTAGGGAGGAGGAAAAACGGCAGTGGGGCGGCGAATGAGGTAGTGCTGCATGGTGAATGCTGATCTCCACCGGCTTTGTCCTTTCGGCGATCTTGATCTCCGCTGGCCTTTGATTTGTGCACCTCGATCTCCATTGGAGCTTCAGATTCTCCTCTCTCTCTCTCTTCTCTTTTCTCTGATGTGAATATGTGAATGTGATAATTGTGAAGTAAATGTGAGGTTGAGAGTTGAGTAATAAATTGGGTTCGTATGAAAATGTGTTGTGGTCTTTATCCCTTAATTTTACTATTTATTTTTATTTTTATTTTTATGTAATTGTGTGGTTTTTTTTTTTTTTTTTTTTATTCAAACGTGTGGTATTTAATATTAAGAAATGGCCATTAGGAAATTCTATCACAATATTTTCACAATAAATTTTAAGTAATAGATTATTACTAGCTAATATTGGTGAGTAAAAAAATAATTTCGGTGGTGGGTTCAAATTAGAACTAGTAACAGCTTTCTACATAAGATTTTGATGTGATTCTTATGAAAATATTGCGAAAAATATTATGGATATAACATAACAATTCTTTCTTCATCTGCTTTTGTTTGTATTGCTTTTTTATCTCTTCCTTTAATTTCATTTACTTTTGTTTCTAGTGCTTTTTTAGGTTTGTGAAGGTGAGCTAGACAGCTGGTCACATGGGCATTGGAAAGTGGAAATTGAAAAGACAATCTGATGCTTTTAATTTTCTTTTTATAAAAAAATGGTTATTATTATTATTGGATAGATATTTCATATTTGGGCTATTGATGGATATCTTAGACATAGTTAAAATATGAATTTATAGTTTTAATTGGACTATTTTAGTTAATTTTTCTATTTTTTACTAATTTAATATTTTTATATATATTTAAAATAATTATTAAATTAATTATGAGGTTATTACGGTTTGACTCCGGTTCGACCTCAAAAATCTTGAACCTCTTCTTTTTACGGTTTAATGAACGGTCTATATCTGAAAACCTTGCTTTTCAAAGAATACTAGGCCATGTATAAATGTTGATGGGCCACATTTAACCACTTAAAACATTGGTGTGCTTTTCAAAGAATATTAGGCTATGTATAAATGTTGATGGGCCACATTTATAAATTGGTAAGCTTTTCAACCAGTTTGCTTTGCAGTTTGCACGTCGAAGATCATGTGCTTTATAGCATGAATTTTCTCCATACTGGCTCACCAAAAACTTGGTATGTTGTCTCTCTAGAGATTTTGCATTTGCTTTTGAGCAAATCATTCTCTCTGAGGCTTATGTTGCCAACATTGATCATTTAGGTATGCATTTTTTTATTATAGATTATTTAGTAAAGTGTTTTGAGAGATTACTAATTTTAAAAACTCTAGTAAAAAGGAATGAAAATTTTGGAAACATTTTAAATAAAGTTAAGAGACTGAGAGAAGTAGTTTACCTGTACATCAATGAGGAAGATAAGGATTTTCTTTTGAATTTCAAAGGCAGTGACGGAGCCACTCTTGTACCACGGGGGCAATGGCCCCCTAATTTTTTTATTATTTAAATTATTAGTATATATTGTGTAGGTATTAATTTTAACAATTTTGTTTTATAAAATTACACTTTACCCTCTTTAATAATATTATTAATTCTTTTGAGAGTAATGCTATAGTAACAAACTTTTCTATAATATTTTTACAAACCGTTGAGGTAGCAAATTCTTATTTGTTTGCATCTGGAACTACCACTTACATCACTTTTTTACATAACAATAACCACTAAACACATCAGCAATTTATAAAAACGTTTGTAAATATAGCATTTTCATCATTTTAATGGCTATAAAAATTTATAGATCTAAAATCTAAAACAAAATATATAAGTCCAGAAAATTAGCTCTGCAATAAAAATTACCAATAGCAAAAATTAAAAAAAAAATTAAGCTCAATCAACTAATTTTACTCAAAACAAACAACTTGGTCCTTTAAAAAATTTTAAACAAACTAATTTTGTCCTTACAAGCAGTACACATCAAAGACACTAAAAAAACACCCTCGCGGCTAAACAATAGATTCAGAGACCAGAACCACAGCACACAGTTAGTAGCAAAGTTGCCATTCCTAATTCCAAGTCTTAGCTCCGTCCTTGTTCAGAGGGGTTTGTCAAATTGCCCTCGAACTGTTTTTGTTCTACTAGGAATGCATACTTGCAATTTGCAGTAGAGATTTGGTATAAGGCCTCATTGGTAAGTGCTACAAGATCCCATGCATTGGAACCCATGGTTATGAATCCAGATCCCTTAGCATTAGTATGGAACATGTTTTTCTCACAAACATACATGCACCCACCAATAATTGTACCATTTGGGGACTTCAATGATGTAAAAGCAATGCAAACCATAGCAAGGAATATGTTTCTACATTGAGAGAAGACAAAAGGGATGATGCTAAATCCACACTTACTGTGGTCTTTGTAAAATAAGCACAAATCTAAATTGAGTTCTTTGAGAAGATGTGATGTAAGGTAGGTAATGATTTATAAACTTTAAACGAAATACCTAATAAAAAAATCGTGCGAAGCATGGGTTAAAAACTAGTTGTAGTTAATAATGAAAGATAAGTAAACATGCAAAACCACTTCTAAATAAGGCAAGAGCTAATGAGTTAATTCAATAAGTTTAAGGAGGGAAGACGTTCAAGATTTAATGAAGTTTTAACTTTAATTAATATTTGCTCTTTAAAAAAAAGTTAAACATGAACTCTACTTAGTATTTACATTTTGCACACACAAGCTCTCTATTACAAACATCTTCTCAGATCAAAAGTGGCGCTAGGTCTCTCTTTCAAGATTCTCTTTGGTATGTCTCTTTTTTTCTCTCTCTTTTATTTTTTCCGAGCTCCTTGCCCCTCTATTTGTGGATATTTATATTGACCTTTTTTTTTTTTTCCTTTTCTTTTCTTTTAGAGATTGAATGATGACAAATGAGGACTATGAGGATGTATTGTTTTTAGACTACGATGACTTCATTTCTGAATATGAAAAAAAATTAACCCCGACTCAAAATCAACCTCTCTCAGCCTTCTAAAATTCCTCGCCCTAGCCCTACCCTTATTCCTACCCTTCCCCCTACCATCGACTCCAACCTTCAGCCTTAGATCATAGAGATAGACCCATTCCACGTGCCAAAATGGTTCTTAAAGACAGAGGTTTTTGCAATGTGTGGGTCTTTTCTTTTTTATTAGGAAAAGAAGAATAGAAGGATTTTTTTTTTTTAATTAAACTTGCTTGTTCCCCAGATTTCTGAGGAGGAATGATATGAATGTTCTGCCTATGGAGAGATGCTGTTAGACCGCCACAACCAAGCTAAGGTTTGTTTCTTCTTATCTCTATCTTTCTCTCTATCTGTCTATCTGTCTATATACTTATTAGTAATATTTGATTTGAACAAATTGGTTGGTGTAGGGCACGGATTTTGAATTTGTGAGACTTGTGAAGATGAAACTAATGCTCGCCGCTGGTGTAAGTTTTAAAATTCAATTTGAGGCCAAGCCTAGAGCTGCTGCTAAGTACACCCTGAAAACCTTTGAAGGTTCGGTGTTCAAGGATTGTGTCTTTCATCATAAAGTGTGGCCCCAGTGTTGTCGACTACTAAGCCCTAATCGTGACTCTAGGTATGATGAAGAATATTGCCGTCCCATGTGCACTTATGAAGTAGGAAGCGACTTTGGTCCTCCGAGTGTGCACTTATGAAGTGCTTGATGGTTGGGCAATGGCGGCTCTAGGAATTTTGTTCAAGGTGTTCCTTAAGAAGTATAAATTACGCAATCTTATTTCTTTTTAGCCTTTAGGTAATTAGGTTTGATTCAATGTTATTAATTCCATTCCGTTCCGATCGTAACGGCCGGAAAATACTGTGCCAGTAAACAAACCGGAACAGTAACCCACCCTATTTCACTTCGGAAAAAATTTCGGGTCATTCCAGTCTATTTCAGGTGTTTCGGTAAATACCGGCCGAAATTCAAGATTCGGTCGGCATGAAGTTTGTGCTTAAAAAAAAAAATGTTCTTAAAACCAAAACAAATTTGCATTCTATAAACCAAAAAACCTCAAAAGGAAAAAGAAAAGAAAAGAAAAGAAATGAACAAAGGTACCTGTGCAACTAAAAAATTGTATTGAGAAATTTGAGACTCAAAACTTGAGAGAGGCACTGCTGCGCTAGTACTAGTAGAAGACACAGAAGTTACGAACAAGGAGGAAGGCAAAACGTAGATATAAAAGTGTAGATGAAGATGTGATAAAATTTAAAAGTATGAATGGTAAAAATCGAAGAGACAGAAGATGTATGTGGTTAAAAATAAACAAGAAAAAATAATAAAAATGAGAAGTAAGTGATATATGCCTGGTGAGGAAAAATAATACTGTAATAAAAAATAATAAAAGGTTGAAAATTGTGTTGTATTGGGTAGTGTGCTTAGTCGAAGGGACCAAGCCACTGTCCAGCCTATAGTAGTTTTATTATAATTTTTTTTCTTCAGATTTTAGTTCAATTTTTTTTTTTGAGTTTTTCCTTTTTGCTTGAAAGACCCCAATATATTGTTAAGTTGCTCAAATTATGGACCGTAATTGATTGTATTAACTTTATGTTTTTTGGTTTAAATGACCTGCAACCAATATTGCAAATTTTATATAATCAAAATTATTAGCAACTCTCCCTTGCATAGATTCTTCTAATTTATCTGATTATTTGGCATATATCTAATTTTTAGGGGTATAAATTCGTTGTGTTTTTACTTTGGGTGATCTTAATTTTTAGCTTTGTTGTTTGTTACTACCTCTATGCCATGTTTGTTGCGGTAGGGTTTATGGGTTTCTCCCATGACTTGCAGAGAAAAAGTTCTCTCTTTAAATCAGAAAAAGGTCTGTATTGAAAGTCTTGTCATATCCAAATTGAGGTTGATTGAGATATATCATCGGTCATGTAGGAAATCTGCTATGCCTTTTCCAAGGCTTAAAATTTAGCGGTCATGATTTATTACAAGGGAGTTAACATACATACATACAAGTCCCACCTGAATCATCCATGCACGGATTTTTCACTCCTGTTAAAAAAAAAAAAAAAAACGGATATTTTACTAGTTGTTTTAAGTTTTGAGATAGAGCACATATATAAATATGTTTTTTAATGTTTCCCATTGAGACATTCTGAGTTCAAAACCTCTAACTCTCAACCATCAAATTATAAAACCAACTAAACCAAATGCATATTATTGTCAAATGAATGGCTTTAATTTGATGATTCTCTTTTAGAAAATCCAAAGTCAATAGATAGCGGAGGTTTAATTTGTGATCATAATAGATATTAGGTAACGAGTATATCCTTATCAATTGGTCATTTAACTAGTGTTCTGGTGAAGTCGTGCCCAATTAGAGATGGTCTTCAACTGGCTCTCTCCCTCAAGATCACCCATTTGTTACTTTAGCTTGATGTTTTATCCCCCTTTAATTTAGAATTATGATAGAATTGATACTATGATAGAATTATGATAGTGGGTAAGTGGTACCATTTTTTTTAATGAAATAGAAGATTGTATTGCGTCAGATGAAAAGAGTACAAAGTTCAAGTAACAATACCCTAATAGCAAAACTGGAACACCAATGAACACCAAAACTAACTCATGCAAGGAAAACAATCACTTAAGCCACAACAAGGGGAAGGAATTAAGAAGAAGAGGATTTAAGAACATCTGAAGAAAATCCCCATAAACAACAAAAAACTTTGTTTTGGACAGAATTAGCAAAATAGCCATTCCATTCAATTCTCCTTCTAACTTCCCGTTTGATCAAGTGAAGGATATTTTTGTTTTCAACATAAATTCTCCCTTGATGAAGCACACCATTTCTTTGCTGCCAAATGTGATATACAGCAGACCATAAGGCTAAGCGGAATACATTGAATCTAAGGCTCTTACTTTTGGCATGTCTTTCTCCCCAAGCCATGATCTCATCCCAAGTTCCCAACAAAAGCTAGGGACACCATTTCTTTGCTGCCAAATGTGATATACAGCAGACCATAAGGCTAAGCGGAATACATTGAATCTAAGGCTCTTACTTTTGGCATGTCTTTCACCCCAAGCCATGATCTCATCCCAACAAAAGCTAGGGTGCTTCACCAAACACCAACTCATGAGAGTCCTCCATAATCTCCTAGAAAAAGAGCAATCAAAGAAGAGGTGCTCTATGTTTTCAATTTTACTTCTGATATCTCCATTAAAGCCTCATTTAAGCATTCTTTCCTAGGTTGACAATCTATTCAACATGACCATCCAACCAATGAAGGCATACTTTAAGTATGGCTCTTGAATACCATATCGATCTCCACCAAGTAACCTTATCTTTTTTCTCTCTAATAGCCTCTAAAGTTTCTACACAAGAGTAAGAACCAGATTTGGAAGGGTTCCAAATTGGTCTTATCTTCCACAGTAAAATTAATAAGGAACAATTTGCTTCAAATCCAATTACCCTCTCGCAACACACTGGACAAAAGAGCATCAGAAGAGCTGGCTGCATCCTTCTTCCTACATAAGACACCATCTAGATGCCACCAATCATGCCGAAGATGAATATTCCTACCTGAACCCAACATCAAATCTCTAGCAATCTTCCTGAGCTTCAGGATTTTCCTCTACTTGCCTTAGTCCAACCTTATAGTTGCTATTGACTAGTACCACCTACCATATTATTTTGTTAGTAATGTGATAATGTGGCTTTAGAATTTAGGGCCCGTTTGGTATATAAACTTAAACACCTGTTTTCAGTTTTTAAACAACATTATACGTATTTACATACACTTTTTCACACACACGTATTTCAAAAAAATTGAAAACTGTTATTTAAACACACGTATCAAACGAGCCCTTAATTTTAAGGGTTCGGTCTCAATATTTGAAGCTCTTATCTCATAAAATAAGGTATAAACCCAGAAAATAACACAAACATCAGAAACCTAGAAAATATCCAAAAAAAACTAAAACAACAACAACAGAGAAAAAATGCCCAAAAAAAAAAGAGTGGAACAAGCCATCAAACCCCACAAAATTTAACAATAAAACCCAAACAACTCAACACCAAATATAGTTGGAACTGTGAGTATGAATCAAGGAGACTCACCTAAGATTGAGGCTAGAACAGGTGGGTCTGTTGCCCTAAGGGACCGAGAGGCTTGGAAAGAGAGATGACAGAATGACTGAAGAAGATGATGGAAATGAGATGTTTTGATGTTGGAGGGAAAGTAAGCATAGCACAGTAGGCCATGGATTGGGTTTGGGTTGAGTATACCCAAACCCAAGACTAAACTTTTACCCATGAATCCCAAATCTCAATACCCATTAAGTACTCGTTACCCATTCATATTCAGATTTTTACCCATGGATATCAAAATCCAATTTTTTTGGATTTTTTTATTAATGATAATAATAATGTTAAGTTGATTTCATTTCTTTATCTAATTTGATTTCGAGAGAGAGAAGCTAAATAGAAACACAATGATTTTCTCTTATTAATAAGAACAAAGTAAGAGAAAGAGTTTGTTTTATGGAAAAAAAAAGAAAAAAAAAGAAGAAGTAAGAGAGTTTGTTGCAGTGAAAAAACTAAGCTAAGGTGTATAGTGCCTCACGTGTCTGACACACTACTTACTAACTAGAATAGATTATATAAGGCTACAAGTCATGTAAGTAGTAATAAGACTACAAAACACTTGTCGTTTTTGCTTTTCATTCCGATTAAAGTCTTTGATCAGCTTGTACAGGTTTGATACTCTGAGACTTTGTTTGGTTTTCTCTTTTCGCTTCTCTCTTTGCAAAACCAAACCAAATTTTCAATACTCATTTTTAGATTTAACTATAAAAGTGAATTGAATTTTCGTTTGATTGCTCCAAAGTACTCCACACCATAGTTGTCAATATCGTCTGTATTGTGTATAAAATGTTTTGTATCGTAAAGATGCATTGTAAGTGTTCATGAATTGTTCGATATATAGATGCATATAATATGAATTGTATCGTATTGTATGATACATGGACATGTGGTTTAAAATGAGTTTTTTTTAGTTAAAATGTGTGGTTTTATTTGATTTAAACAAGTTGTTTGACTTTTTTTAACACAAAATTATTAGAAAACTTAATTGAATCTAATAAAATAACATGATCATGAATTTTTTTTCCTCAATGTGTATTTGATAACTACCTTAATCCTATTTCCATATTTAAATTGCTAGCTATTTATTTATTTTTTTAAATATATATTATTTACACAAATTTTGTTCAATGTTTTTATATATTTAATGAAATAGAGAATTAGGAGCTCATGAGATGTAAAAGAATTATCAAATACTCATAATAAAATTACAAGTAGCTTATATACCTTGAATTTGGTTATCTACAATTGATTTGTTTGGTTGATTGATTCCTTGTAGCTTATATACTTTAAATTTGGTTTTTTTACAATTGATTTGTTTGGTTAATAAATTCATTTTCAAGAGAGATTTAGCCTTTTCACCATTTTCAGTTTCAAGAAAGTTTTTGTCAAGCAAAGTTCACATTTTGCATATTTTCAAGTTTTTCTTTCTCTCTCACAAATTGTCACGTACTATAATGTAGGAAGTGATAATGTTACTTTTGATCGTATCGAAGATTATGTTAGATTTTCAAATTTCAAAGGATTTCAACCTCTCAAACAAAGTTGGATGTTGGATCATTTTTAAAGTTGATTTTTTTTTTTACCTCGTAATTACCACTTTTGTTTTATAAAAGTATATAGATTTTCATTTTTTTTTTTGTTTTATTTGGGTTTCAAAGAGATTTTCGGTTCCTATTAAAGAACACTTACAGAAACTGTTTTGAGAGAAAACTATTTGCTTCAATTGATTAGAATGAAGAAGTAATTAAGTTACAGTAAGACTCTGCCTTATATACACGTTTACAGAGCAAAGAGGGAAACTAAACTGCTCTAACTAACTCTTAACAAACTAATCAATCCTTATGTTACAGCTGTTCACCACTTAAACACTCTCACGTGCCATTCATTTAAGTAAAATGCCACCGTTTGCCTTTAACTTTCCTTTCTTCTTTTGCTTATAAACTCTGTCGTTTACATCATTGCATATGTGCTCTTCTTCTTTCTTCTTTTTTGTATTGCTTTCCTTTATGTCTTCTTTCTCAGTTGCATTCTCAACAGTTCCAAAATTTATTGTGAGCACGTGTCAAAATGCTTTGCTTAATATGAAATTTAGATTTTGAATATTTTAAAATAAATCCCAAGAACACATTAGGTCCACAAATGTGGGGATTTTGCTCCCATGCTCACCCAAACCCAATTCTATTTTTGCATTTTTGACAAAAGTGTGATGATGTAATGAATGACGTGTATGAGAATATTTTGATGCATATGAGAGTGTTTAACTACTATGAGAAATTTTTATTGGTATTATGGTACTTTTAAGTCGGTACTCAAGAATCAAGATACCACCTCACTATAGAATGTTTGTGTGTGTAAATATTAAAATTCCTATACTTCACTAAAAAAAATTATTTCTTTTGAATATCAACCCTTAAAATTGCTAACCAACCTAGTTACTTAGTAATATATATACAATTATATGTGGCAGCACACCAAAGGTCCAAAACCAATTTTTTTTTTTTTTTTTGCAAACTTTTCGTAGTTAAGTTTTTTTTGTAAAGTTCATGTTTTAACTAGTTTTACTTAATGATAAATTTATATGTTTTTTTTTCAATTTTAATATATTTTTGTAGTCTTAATTGTATTTGGGCTAGAAAGTACTCGAGTCTCTTACTAATGTAAAAATTGCATTCTAGGACAGCTCGTGACCTCAGCGACCTACACAGCCCACAAGTAACATATGGCAGAAAAACTAGATTAGAGTGCGGATTAAGCAAGTCGCAACCATTTCATGACTAGCTTGGTCGCAACGAGGTCGCGAACTGCATGATCGGTGTACTATATTTTTTGATTTTTTTCTATCCCTTGTGATTTTGCCAACTATGTTCAAGATTATCGGATGGATATATATAACCCACTATTATATGGTCTTTCTATGTAGTACAAATTTCGTTAAAAAAAAAACATAAATTAAAAAAAGTTCAAGAATAAATAGTAAATCTTAGCCTTCTTTATTTTCCAAAAAATAAATTTTTTTGAATATATATATAATGCTTTATTAAATAGTATTTTTAAATAAAGTTAAAATGTACACATATATCTAAAAAAGTGCACACAATCACGATTAATTTGTGTGTAAGCCAATGAATTATTGACGTATGTATTTTAATTTTTGAAAAATATGCCTCCACCAAGTGAATTATGTTGGACATGGATTGTGATGAATCTCTTCATATGAAAGACCTATTTTCACAAATAATATCTAAAGTTCAAAATTAAAGAAAATTTGCAATTTGCTGGGCAATGAGAATTGTCTCTCTCTTGGAGGCAACTATTGGGAGACATTGGAAATTCTATTTCCGTCATCTAGGGACAGATTTTCTTTCAGCATAGGAATTGGCAGACACATTTTGGGATTTGCTAGCTACTAAACTAGTTTGTATGGGCTTAATTACAACATTCAATTTGGTGGTAAAGAATGGAGTACTATTAGAACAAAAATATGGTCCATTCATGTGTCATAAATTGCTTCTTTATTATTATTATTCAAAACAAAAATTGAAAAAAATGTTCATTTTGATAGTAAGCAATATCATTTCAAGGTCACTTTCTTTTTGCGCTTTTTGACAAAGTACAAAACACGGCATACCTTTTTTTAGAACGTTTTTATTTTTATTTTTTATTGAATTAATAAAATTAGTTGTTTGATCTTAAAAGAAATGATATGAAGCATTATACACACATTGGATGTGATTCTCAACCAATTGGTTAGACACTCAATAGCCATCCCAAAATAGCATTATTCATAGGACCCAACAACCTTCTTCTAGTCTCACATTAGCATTTTAACCATGGCTACATTTATAGCCCAATTTCATATGAAATTTCAAATTCTAATGAAATTACATTTATCTTTGTTGTAATTATTTATTGCTTCATATTTTTCATTATAATAGATTGCAAAATAATTGTTATCGGATTATTGCAATGATATCTTTGTTACAATAGGTTATCACTAAAAACTTTTGTTGTAATATATTGGAAAATATAATTAATATCAATTTATTACTATAATTTTTTTTTTGTTTTAAATTATTGCAACAAAATTTTCTAATGCAGTAATATTAAGTCTTTTATTGCAATAAAAAATTATAATGCCCTCTTTCTCTATGTATGTATATACAATTGTAAAATAAGGCCTAATTGCAATCTATTGCAATTACTTTTGTTAATTATTATGCAATCTCATGACAATAGGTTATTGTTTCACAACTATTATTGCAATAGATTACAAATTACTGGTAAAAATAATCGAGTCAATTTGTTGCAATTATATTTTTGTTGTAATTATTTATTGCTTTTTGTTTGTTATTATAATTGATTACAAAATAATTGTTATCGGGTTATTGCAATAATATTTTTGTTGCAATAAGCTATCACTTCAAAATTTTTGTTGTAATATATTTTATAATATATGAAAAAAATTTGTGGATTGTTCTCTGTACTAACTCTAATATGAAAATTTTTTATACATCTAATTTAATCTTTCCAGATGCATTGTTGGTAACTATTACTAGCTTCACAGTGATTCATCCTAATGAAGAAGAGTTCATGATGAGTAAGTTGAATGAGGGGATTTGTTTATGTGCAACAATATGAGTATCTAAAGAGTTCTTAAAATCAAGAATAAACTCTACAAAGGTCATTGTGGATTTAGGAGGGATTCAGAAGATGACTTTGTTACACATACAGTAATGCTCATAAGAGATGGGACTACACACGACACTGGAGAAAAGTGTTGGCTTTTTAACAACTGCTGGGGAGTGATGGGGAAATGGTGGATTTAGAAAAATAATACAAGAATAGACGACATACAATCCGAGAACCTATTGTAAAGAACTTAATCTACTAATTACTGTAGTTGAGTGTGGACCTATTAAGTTAACGACGGTCAAGAGATGGCAAATAGATATTTTTTGAAGTGTAAGTGCTGGTTATTATTCAAAAATTTTGCCTACTTTAATGATTTGGCTTGACCGAAATTTCATATCTTCAACCATTTTGGACTTAAAACCATGTGTTAGAATTCCATTCTATCTCCCTTGTGCATGTTTGTCATCTAAAAAAATAAACATAATCTATATATATATATATATAAAACCGAAGCCTTTGAAGCTTCCACAATTTTCCACATCAGCATAATATTTAACAAATTTAAAAAACAAATAATAAAATTAAAAACTCTTTTCACTCCGTTAAAAACTCTATTCACTCAAAAACACCGGATACTTATCTTTAAAAATATATATATATATTAAAAAAAAAAAAAAACCAACAAAACCTAAAACAAAACCTGGCCGTCCCTACCCTAATATGTTTCACTTTCATTCTCCCAACTATTCCACAATCAGGAAAAAAGAAAAGAGCGAGAGAGAGAAGATGGCGAAAACGTCAATGGCTTCCCTAAGGTCATTCTCCGTGAGGTTCGTAGTTGCTCCACTAAGGTACATTACGATCTTTGCTGTTTTCTCAGTAAATCTTTCACTCTAATTGTTTATTACTATTAAATCTATCAATGTGTTATGAATTTTTGCCTAAAATTTGCAAATTGTGAACCGAAATTTGGTTGATTAATGCAATGGTCCACAATTCACATAGATGAGAAAACTTGGCTAATCTTGAAGCGAAGTTTGATATGAAAAGGGATTTTTTTTTTTTTTTGTTGTTGACGGTTTGCTCTCTGTTTTCTGCAAGAAAACGAAGAGGTTAGGATGTAATTGATGTTATCTTGGTTCTTGGATTATATTTTGACTAATTGAAACCAAAATCTTAAACCTTTATCTTTTAGAACTTTGTTTTGTGTGTGTAATGTTGCCAAATCTTTCTTTGTTTTGTATGTATAACTTTTTTATGTACATATATAGTTTCCTTGCCACCGTCAAATTCAAAGAATCTACAACTGAAGCCAACCTTCTTTGAAGAGCAAAATTCTAATCCCGGGTAAGAATTCTGATTCTCTTTCAATTGAAAACCTACCTACCCTGTTATTATTTACTTTTGGTGTATGCAAACCCTTAAACAACTGTCAAATATGTTGAGTATATTGAACATGAAAAAATAATTATTCACCCCGGTATTTTGGTGCATCTGACTTTAAGATTGTCATTGATAATCCTAGAAAATGTGTTCCCAACTTTTGGATTGCAATTCTATAAGATACATTCATCAATCTGTTGCTATAATGTTTTTTCTCACCTTTGTAGGTACCATCAGTTGGTATTCCAGCACCAAAAAGGGCTCAACCTCTTGGTACCATCTCTACTGCTCCTTGGGGTTCTGCACTTATTTTGCCAATTTCATATTCATACATAGCCATGACTTCTAAGGGACTCACTGAAGCCTCAAAGATAGGAACCTTGAATGCAAACTACATGGCAAAACGTTTGGAGGTTCTTAACTCATCCTTTTCATCTTTTGGTTTTATGTTTGCATATATGTGTTGATCTTGAAAAATAATTTCATTTGGCTTTCTGCAGCATGAAATAGAAGTTCATTGTTTTCTTAGTATAATATAATGATGTGAACATTACAGAGCCACTACCCCGTTCTTTTTCGAGGAGTCAATGGAACAGTCGCCAATGAATTTCAAGGTATCTCAAATCATACTCTTCCTATGGATTCCCAATTCTATAATTTTACTTTGGCTTATAGTGAGTCATTTTAATTGCAAAACATAGCTGGTATACAACATGTGTTTGACAAAATATCTTACTCACTTTTGCATTTTTTCTTTTTTGATAATTCGATAGTTATACTCTTACATTAGTTTAAGTCAACTTCATGGTTTGTGTCTCTTGGTTTTAAGCCTTTTCCTACAATTAAGGTAGTTTTGACATGTAGGAAAAGTACCTCTCTAAATTTCTGCCACATTTACCATTAAAAAACGAAAATGAATCACTTTGCATAGACTGTTATGTTCTAGGTGTTCACTACTCTTATGTTAAAAGCTTTAATGCTGCCTATATTGATTCTCAGGATAAAACTTCAAATGGAAGTTTAAGACCTAGGGTAAAAGTGTTTGTGAACACGTGCAAAAAGGTTTTGAAGTGCTGTGGAAGGAACATTTTCTTCGGTTATTACTTTTTTGCTGTAGAAACATCTATGATACTACTAACTATCCTTCTAATGACCATTATTCAATTATAATATACCTTTTGATATGGTCTTCTAGGGTAAACATGAAGAAAAATGTTTGATGATTCAAAAAAAATTTCTTATCATAAATTGTGTAATTTATAAATTTGTATTTACCTAAGTTAGACCATATTTCTTTCTGATGTCTTATGCTTTTTTTTTTTTTCAAAAATTTTAAATATGTGTGCAGGGTATACTGTTGGCTATGTGAATATTAAAGCAAAAATGTTGTTTATACTTTGCAAGTTGGACTTAGACATTGATGCTCAAGGTATGTGTATGCATGAGTAGATTTACAATATCAGCCAAGTCATAAATAGTTGTTTCTACAATCAAGGCTATTCTGCTATGTAGGGAAAACAACTATTTCAAAAACAGACATGTGTTAAGCAAAAACCCTTAAACGCCACACCACTATACAATCAGCACATCCCGAAGATGAAATGACGTATTCATTTGGTAAAAAACATAGTGACAAAAGAAAATATCTTCCTTCTCTCAATTTTCACTCTCACATCTTTAGTACTTGCACTTTTTGTTATTTTTTGTTTCTTCTCTGCGTATACCTAAGGTGGCATAGCGTTATTATTTTCCTTCTTCAAATACTGTTTTTGCAATCCAAAGTTTCTGCAGTTGCTTTTCCTATTTGAATTAGCATCTCCATTTTTAGTTATTTCTATACTCTAGAATTTTGTTTTTATTTCATTGGCTAGGGTTCGTTGGTCACATTTTGTTAATTGCTTTTATTTGGACTTTTCCTCCAGATTTACAATAATCCGGCTTTCGGTTTGGTGATTTTAGGGGTTTAGTGATTTTTCCCTGGAACTTCTTATCGGTGCTTAGAAAAACACATAATTATTCATGTAGGTAATTGCAACGTTTTAAAATTTTCTATAGGGAGGTTCTTTTTATAATTCAAAATTGAATTTAAAGTCGTTTGTATATATTTTAAAAGAAATTTCCCCTTGTGAATTGTCTAGGGTTCTTCTTTCACCCTTATTAAAAAATAGATGGCTTTATTGTTTTTGTTTTTTTCCCTTGGAATTTTTTTTTTAATTTTTTTTTCCATTCTATCCCTGCCAGAAACAGTGCTAATTGGTGGGTATACTATTGTGGAATTGCATTGTGTTTTGGTTTAGGACTCTATCACCACAAGTCAAACTCAAAACCCACACACACGATGCAAAGGGCAAAGAGCAAAGAGCAAAGGGCAGTGGACAATTGGGCCTGGATTTTTTAATTTGGAAATATTTCCTATTCTATTTTTTCTTTCTAATTGAAGCTCCTTTGGAATCGCAGTTCTCTCTAAATGGTGACAAGTTGAATTTATTGCTTTGGAACTGGGTTTAGTAATTTAATTTGGATGCTTTGGTCACAATAGATGGGCTTATTGTTTAGACTTATTGACAATTTTTTTCAAAGTAAAAACAGTTTTCTGTAACTAATCTTAATGAAATCCTGGGGATCAAATAAGTGTAGGATTGAATGTTGTGCTGATATTTGCTTTTCTTTTTTAATCTTATTTAGGTCTATTGTTCAGTTAAGGTTTGTCGGAACCACAGGCAAAGAGAGATAGGCCATATCCCCGTAACCGGTAAAGTATTTGCTTTTTTTGTTTTGGTTTTATTGTGGTAGAACTCGAACACTTTAGTGGCTTTAAATTTTAAGATATTTCATACTTAATTCCATTTGCCTTGATACTATAAATAAATTACCACTTATCTAAAAATTGTAAATTGTTGGACACTAATAAATTTAATCATTCAATCAAAATTCTTAATTGCTCTTTCGGAAATCCTATTGCAAGGAGGGGGGAGAATATTGTCCAAAGAATGATGGAAAACTAGCAGTTTATTCACGTGATTTCAAATCAATATCTAATCTAATACTATATATGTTAAAACAGAAGCTAAGAGAAAGTAAGGACCCACAATCAAGGATGATGGGAAAGGTAGAGATAGAGTTATTTTCTATATTTTGCTCCCATGTCTTGCTGCTTGCTTTGTTGTATATGTTCTTCCCGTTGGTTGTGCAGGGTGAATGGGAAAAGAAGCTACCTTTGCTGGGTTTCTTGGTTCAATAAGAAAAAGGAGGAAGCTTAATACATTTTTGGTCGTGCTTTCCTTGGGTTTCTTTGAGAGGTTGGTTTGACTGTTATGGAGAGTTGTTGGTGGTCATTTTGGGTTAGGAAAGGATTCTGTTTATGGAGTTATGGAGGGCTGGAATAGTGGTACTTTTTGTATTTGTTATGTTACTTTTTTTCTTTTCTATCTCATTTGTCTATATTGAATTGTGCTTAAGAACAGCCAATGCTATTGCCCATTGTACCTAGATATATAAATTACTTTGTTATATACTACAGAATATGAGTAGCAAGATAGAGTTACAAAAAATTGCCCCCTTTTGTAAAATATGTTACTAACTAATTTTATAAAGAACATTTTTCTACCATTGAGTTGGCTTATCAGACTTAGAATATATGTAGTTTGTTTTAAATCTAACCTACATATGTAAAGGGTTTGTGATGTTTCCTTCCTTAGAGGTATAGAATATGGGTATGTACACTTTACATGAAACTATAATTTGTCTTTACACAAATTTTACTATTAATAGGAAATTTCCTACTACGATTGTTTAAATATGAGCTATGAAAACAAGTTTGAGTAAAAAGTGAAGAAGATAATTAATTTTTTTTTTAATAATTTGATAATTCAAGAAGAGGGTGTTTAAACCTAACAAATATAACAATAATGTTATATAGATTTTGTAGATATTCTTTGTGCTTTCCCGTGCATCGCACGGGTTAGCGACTAGTTATAATTATTACAATTCTCTTTGACACACAGTATTTTGCCAATTCTAGAACCTCACACACTAGTTTATTTTAAGTCAAAAATCATATACTATATAATAAAATTTGGGTATTAGACGTCTTAAATTCCATCAATGTAGTTGTAGTGTAGTCTATTTTTTATTTTTTATTTTTTATTACTACACTAAAAAAAAAAGGTCTAATGCATCTTAAATTCTTTTGTTTAATTACTACATTAAAAGAAAAGGTCTAATGCAATAAGCTATCACTTCAAAAATTTTGTTGTAATATATTTTTATAATATATGAAAAAATTTGTGGATTGTTCTTTGTACTAACTCTAATATGAAAAAAATTTTATACATTTAATTTAATCTTTCAAGATGCATTGTTGGTAACTGTTACTAGCTTCACAGTGATTCATCCTAATGAAGCAGAGTTCATGATGAGTAAGTTGAATGAGGGGATTTGTTTATGTGCAACAATATGAGTATCTAAAGAGTTCTTAAAATCAAGAATAAACTCTACAAAGGTTATTGTGGATTTAGGAGGGATTCAAAAGATGACTTTGTTACACATATAGTAATGCTCACAAGAGATGGTACTACACATGACATTGGAGAAAAGTGTTGGCTTTTTAACAATTGCTGGAGAGTGATGGGGAGATGGTGGATTTAGAAAAATAATACAAGAATAGATGGCATACAATCCAAGAACCTATCGTAATGAACTTAATCTACTAATTACTGTAGTTGAGTGTGGACCTATTAAGTTAACAATGGTCAAGAGATGGCAAATAAATATTTTTTGAAGTGTAAGTGCTGGTTATTGTGCAAAATTTTTGCATACTTTAATGATTTGGGTATACTATAAAATAAAATTTGGGTATTAGACGTCGTGGTTGCGCCATGTGGCTTCACCATATTACAATTTTTTTTTTTAATTTTTAGATTTTAAAAAGAAAACATTTATTTTAAAAAAAAAAGACTATTGCATCTTAAATTGCATCAATGTAGTTGTAGTGTAGTCTAATTCTTTTTTTTTTTTTTTTTTTATTACTACACTAAAAAAAAAGGACTAATGCATCTTAAATTCTATTTTTTAATTACTATTGTGGGGGAGGATCCTTTAAGCAACATGAACAGTTTTTGAAACTTACTCTCATATCGAAGAAAGATGCACCCCACTCATGCCTTATAAGCCTTAGCTGAAGGCAAGAGTGTACCACTACAACACTCTTGCGGGCTTGGAACAAATCCTCCCCCACAACTACATTAAAAGAAAAGGTCTAATGCATCTAGGGCTGTCCAAACCCGACCGGAGCCTGACAACCTGACCAAACTGCTCGACGCCGACCTGATTCCGGCCCGAACCAAAGGTCCAGTCGGTCAGCGGCGGGTTCCCGATCTCATAAACTGACACTGGCGGGTCAAGTGGCGGGTTTGCATCTCCAAAACCCGAACAACCCGAACCCAACCGGAGCTACAAAAATATCCAGCCAAATCCTGCAAAAACAAGCCAGATCTGGCGAGATCTCGACCATATCTAGCGAGATCTCGACCAAATCCAGCTAGATCTGGTGGGATTTAGCCAGATTCGGCCAAATCCCAGCAATTTCTAGCCAAAAAAATGCAGATTTCATAAAAAATCCAGTTTCCGGCGAGATTTTTCCAGTTTCTGGCGAAATTTTCCAGTTTTCGGTAATATTTTCTAGATTCCGACAACTCATTTTTTTTAGATTTCGATGCCTTTTTAATTCCGGAAACCGACCCAGCCCGACCGACGCTAATTATCACCCAAAACCGAACCGATCGATTTTTCCGGCAGTCGGTTTCGGGTTCCTCCACCCCTCCACCCGATGCCGGCGGGTCGAGTCCAGGTTGGGTCTAAAACCGACCCGGCCCGACCCATGGATAGCCCTAAATGCATCTTTAAAAAAATAAAAAAAAATCTGAATTGTTCTTATCAACTTCCCTTCAATTGGTTTAACAACTTCTTCTTTGTGTGTGTGTGTGTGTTTTTTTTTTTTTTTTTTAAATTTTTTGAAATTTTATTTTTTTTAATTTCTATATTGATAATTAAGTTTTAAAAAAAACAATTCTATCCTATTTCCTAACAACCATCAATCATGTTTGTTTTTTGTTTAATTGTTACGCTCATATGGGTTTAACCGGCAGAGTTGTAATTCTACTCAAATAACCCAAATTTGATGGACAACTCAAGCCAATAAATACATCCATTTGTAGATAAATTTCAAATTCTTAGTATATTAAATCTTTTCTCTCTCTCTCTCTCTCTTTTAGAAAAAAAAAACTTTAATTGTTACAATTTTTTACTAATACATATCTTTTTCATAACCTACATTGATTAAAAATCTAACTTCCTCATAATTGAAAATTCTTTAGTGTGTTCTTATATATTTCTAAGCATTGTTTCTTTTTCTTCTTTTTATGGCTTCTTCTTTCTAGGTTTTTTTTTTTTTTGGTTGGGGGGGGGGGGGGGACAGAAACACTACTTATTGTTCAACTCAAATTTTTCTCTTACACATTATCAATAATTCTCATTCTCTTATAATTTCTATGTTGATAAGAAATCTAACTCTCTTTTTGTTTTGGTTTGTGTTTTTTTATTAGTTAGGCAATTCAACATTTGTAAAATGCATAGTAGAATGTTTTATCAAACCTACCATCTATATTATAGGTATGTATTTCTCTTCTTTATTTTTTTAATTTTTTTTAAGGTTTTGCTTATGAACCATAAATAATTTTACATCCATGAAATCCATTATAAAATCCTCTATAAATATTCTTATTTATTAATGATGGATTATCAAATTTTGTATTCTCTCCTACTAGAAGGGGTTCATCTTTTTTATTTCTAGATTGTATTTGTGTTGTGTTTATATGTGCATTATTAAATTAGATTAATTTTTAGAATAGTAAAATACTAAATTTTTTATGTTACTATTTCTTATTTTTATTTTTTTGTTAATAATATTATATGTGTATGGAAGATATTAACTAACATTATGAGCATGTAATATTTTTATTTAAATTTCACTATAATTAATTTTAATTTTGGTTTTTACAAATATCAATATTCATGAAAAAAAAAATTCTAAAACATAGCTTGTTATGAATATCAAGAATAACATATTCCTTCACAAGGTTGCTATAACCAAGAAATATTAAATCTACATCATGAAGAGGAATCCACACCTCAATATGATTATGCAACTTTGCTTGAACTAATAATTTTTTTAACAATTGTCTATATCCTTTTTATTCCTTAGGACTCACTATGGATAACAACAACAGTAACAACAAAATTTTAGTCTTAAATTTTTTTGGGTTGATTAAGGATACTCATTGAAAAAAAAATATTACTCCCTTTGTTCCAGTTTGTTTGTCCTCTATTTCATTTTGGGATGTCCCAAAATATTGTCCTATTTTTAAAATAAAAGTTATTAATTTACTAATGTTTCTATTATACCCCTACTTTATTTTCAAAACTATTTGAAAAGAAAACTAACAAATGTTTAAAAAATCAATTTAATTGGGGCACCTTTTTAGTTGCCTTATTAAAAATAACTCTTTTAAAAAAAGCTGATGTATTTATTAAAGGGTAGTTTTGTAAACTTATACATTTTTGTAAGGCAGACAAGACAATAAATTATGTTCTCTTAAAAAAATTGACTTTTCATGCAGGACAAATAAATTGGGATGGAGGGTGTATAATAATAAAAATTAACAACAAATATTGTAAAGAGCAAAAAAAAAAATAAAAAAATAATAATAATAATACAGCAATAAGGATTTATATGGTTTTATTTGAGGGCAAATATATCACCACAAATAATTAAACATTCTTCCAAAACATAAATTAAATCAAAACAAGACAAAACAAAATATACCTTTATCACTTTTTAAGTCCATTATTTCTACCATGCTTTTACTTGAAACCAAAAAAAAAAAAAATAGTAACTTGTTCCTTTGTGTCCGCTGTTGTCTTCTACTGAGAGCTTTGTCGATATTTTTTATGGCTTTTAAGCCTTTGTCTTCTACTGAGAACCCTATATTACTTATTTTATTGACGTGGGCCCAAATCTTTTAACTGAGAGTTCACGAGGGCATGCGTGAATATTTTGAAGGAGCGCCCTTGTTAAAAATTTCTGAATGTTAACAGACGTTAACAAGAGCTGGTAGTCCTGTTGAGGTAAGATGTGTTGGCATGCTCTTATTGGCCGGGAGTACAAGGTCAGCCTGCTGACATTGTACTCCGGAACTACATAATAATTTCTCGAATGAAAGATATGTAAACATGCAAAACCACTTCTAAATAAGGCAAGAGCAAATTAGTTAATTCAATAAGTTTAATGAGGGAATACGTTCAAAGTTTAATGAAGCTTTAACTTTAATTAATATTTGCTTTTTAAAAAACTTAAACATTAACTCCAATTAAAGATCCAATTACTTGTTTGGTACTCATATGTTTAGATGCTTACATGTTCACATGATTGTATAGTCATAGGTCCACATGTATTGGATGTTTAGATGCTTAATCGCCTTTTACATGATCATTGTCTCGCTCTTGGAACTTTCTAATTCACATTACTCATAGACTAACTTTAGGACTTAGAAGTGTGCACGTATTCACATAAAGCCTATTAGATAAACTCCATCTGATCACAATCCAACAACAAATAATGAAGGCCAACAATGGCTTGGGGGCTTGGGGTGTCTAACATCTTCCCATCTTGTAGCCTAATTTGGGACTTAGTTTGATTTGTGGACCTTCATAAAGTAATTTGTGATTCTTGGACCTAGCTATTACTAGGTGGCGGCTCCCTTGCCTTTTTCCAGGGTTGACTTAGCAAATTTTGGGGGCTGGGGGCAAAAACCTTAACCAAAGCATTTTATTATATTTAATTATTAATTAAATAATACATTTAAGGGTAAACTATATTTTTAGTCCCTATCATATACACCATTTTTTTAATTTGATTTTTAACCTTTCAATTGTGTCAATTTAGTCCCTGACGGTTCAGTATCGTGTAAATTTAGTTCGTGCCATTATCTTTTGGATGAAAATTGATGACATGTCTAATGGTCAAAATAAAAAATTAGCTTCCGTTGATGTAACAACAAACTAAAATTCTATTTTAGTCGTTTGCCATGTCATCAATTTTTATCCAAGATATAAGGGCAGAGACTAAGTTGACACAATACTGGAAGGTTAGGGATCAAATTGAAATATAGTGTATGAGATAGGGACTAAATATGTAATTTACCCAACATTTAATTTTTTATTAAAATATTTTTCTTGCCTTTAAGATGCAAAATTACTAAATCACTTAATATTTTTTTTGTGACATAGTTGATTTTAAATATGATTATTAATTTTAATTTTTTTTAAATAACTTATTTAAGCAAATACAACTATAGCAAGTATTTTTGCCTAAAATATACAAATTAAATAACCTACACAGAATAAAATGAACCGGTTTTATCTTATAATTAAAAAATAAAATAAAAGAATAGATTAGTAAGGATGGGAAAAGTTAAAACTAATTTAAAATTTTATTATTTATAAAAACTAATTAAATGTTGATGGATTACATTTACAATGTGTTTGGTAAAGGTATTTTTTTACTAGAGTGTTTGAGTTATGTTACTCAGTTTAGAGTATTAAAACACTGAATTTAGAAAATTCTTCTTACCAGTTTTCAGTTTTCAAACAACATTGTTCAATGGCACGTTAGCATGACCCCTTTTGTAAATATGTTGAAAATCATGGGACCCACTTGATTAGACAACACATAAACTGACTTCTCTCTCCTCAAATAAAAAAAAATTGTACTATGCTTGTCATTTAAAAAAAAAAAAAAATACACACACACATACCAAACACACAATTACGTTCTTCACACATTGAAATAAGTTATTTAAAATATGGTACCAAACACATTTTTTACTTTATGAATACTGTAAACATGTGTTTTCTCAACACTTTCTAAACCACAGTTTTCACATTATTTTAAACGATGATACTAGAAATCCCCAACCAAAGGGGGCCCTAAGGTCTTGCTTGGTTAAGGTATTTGAACAACAATTTTTAGTGTTTAAATGACCAAAATTGGAATTTAACCATGATTTCCCAACTATCCCAACTATTTAGTTAGTAGGCATGGTTTCAAAAGAATTTTAATTACTAACATCTCGAGTCTAAGAGACTCGATTTTGGGCCTGTAAACCGAGTCTCAAAGACTTGGTTTTTATGTTTGGATCAAATTTGATGTGGCGTTCGTGCACTTGGCATCCGTCTGTAAATCGAGTCTTAGAGACTCGATTTCCAGTTATGTGTGACGTGGCAATTTTTATGTGACGTGGATGACCCACATAGAAGCCACTTGGAAACCGAGTCTCTAAGACTCGATTTCTAATAGGGTTTTTTTTAAAAAATTTAACGCACTCTGTCTCTCCACTCTCACTTACCCTCTCACTCACCCTCTCACTCTCTTAGCCTCATCGATCCCGACCCACTCTCACTCACCCTCTCACTCTTTCAGCCTCACCGGTCAGACCCTCTCACTCTCTCAGCCTCACTGACCCCAACCCTGACCCGCTCTCACTCTCTCAGCCTCACCGACCCCGACCCACTCTCACTCACCCTCTCACCCTCTCACTCACCCTCTCACTCTCTCACTCACCGACCCACTGTCACACCTCTCTTAGTCACCCTCACACAAACACCCTGTCACCCTCTACTTTCACTCAGTCTCTAGTCTCAGTCATCACAGAGTTTTGAGTTCCTTTAGTCTACGTGGTCTTTTGGAAAAAAAAAAAAAGGTGAGTCCCTTTATGCAAAATGCAAAGTGTGTTTCACCGTTTGGTTGCTGAGAAACAGTGGGAAAAGTCAAACAAACTTTGGTTTTAGTTCGTTTTTTTTTTTTTTTTTTTTTTTTTTTTTTTTTTTTTTTTTTTTTTTTTTTCTATTTTGGTTTCTGTATTGAATTTCTAATAGAACTGTTAAAAAAGATAGAAGCTTTATTGTTTTTTGAGATTGAATTGGTATGTGGAATCAAATTATGTTTCTGGGTTTGTTTATATTTGCTGAGGATTTAATTTTAGTGCTTTGTTGATCAAAATTTACTTTGATCTAAGTTTGATTTGGTCAGTTATGGTAAATATGTTACTAAAAATAGAGAAATTGGAGATATATATATATATATATATATACTTGTTGGGTTGCTGAGGATTTAATTTTTAGTTGTTTTATGGACAAAATTTACTCTGATTTAGTGCTTTTTTTTAACAATTACAGTAACATTGGCCTACTAGGTTACTGAGGATTTAATTTTAGTCCTTTGTTGGAGAAAATATACCTTTTTTATCTACTCAAAGTTCAAAAATTACAACTTGTCACCCCACATTTGCATATACTCACCCCACATCACATACAAACACACAATCATTATCATTTCATGCTCAAAAAAAAAAAAAAAAAAAAAATCTAAAGACAAAACTCACCCCCATTACAAAATTTCAAATCAGCTCTAACAAAAATATAAATAAAAATATCAAACATAACAACAATATAATCATTTAAAACCTAACAATACAAATATACCAAGAATACATCTTAAATATATTAATCATTATTTCATATTGAAGCAAAAAAAATTAAAGACAAATATCAAACCAAACAACAAAAGAAATTCATGATACATACCAATGATAAAAACCTAACAATACTCAATGATTTTCATACTAAAGCAAAAAAAAAAAAAAAAAAAAAAAAAAAAAAAACCTAAAGAAAAATATCAAACCAAACAACAAAAGAAATTCATGATACATACCCATGATAAAAACCTAACAATACTCAATGATTTTCGTACTCAAGCAAAAAAAAAAAAAAAAAAAAAAATATATATATATATATATATATATCAAACCAAACAATGCCAGAAATTCATGATACATACCCATGATAAATTTATAAACTACATTTTCTGTTATTTTATTTTATTCTCAACTAAATAAATGAGTTTTTCAATCTATTTTTTTTTTTCATCTTTTTAATATTTTTCATCCTTTAACCAAATAGAGCCTTAGGGAGAAAATTTGATATTTTTAAAAAGTCTTAATAATACTTAGTATTAGCTAGCCTAAACCTTAGGATCATTTGTGTGTTTTATCCTAGATTTATTGTTTGATTAGGGTCCGTGACTTGCAAGTTGCAACATTGTGGGTATTTGATTAAAGTTTGTGGCTTGAAATTGTGGAAGCATAAAACATCACCTTTGGCAACAATAGTTTCTTTTGAATTCTTTCCGTGATTCTTTTTAATTATTATTTGGGAAAAAGGCATTGCTTTGATGAAAACCTCTAGTAGTTTTTTTTTTTTTTTTTTTTTTTTTTTTTTTTTTTTGGGTTAAATAGAAACCTCTAGTAGTAATTTATATGCATTGGTTGTCTCAAAAAAAAAAAAAAAAAAACACCTGAATTTTTAGTTTAGAGTATTAAAACACTGAATTTAGAAAACTCCTCTTACCAGCTTTCAGTTTTCAAACAACGTTGCTCAATGGAATTATTGTAAATATTTTAAAAACTATAGGCCCCACCAATTAGACAACACGTCATCACTTTTTTTTTAAAAAAATACACACATAACAAACTACGATGACTTCACTTCTGAATATAAAAAAAACATTATCGATACTGATATAACACATGTTGGCAAGTGTGAAACTATTAATAGAGGAGACCTTAATTTTGTATTAAAAGCTAGTAATAAATCATTTTTAAAAATCATTATAATTATTGTGGGGCCAGAGAACTTGTGACACCGGCCCACTTTGCGTTAAGGCCCAAGGCCCGAGCCGAGTAGAGATATTGCCGAGGACATACAGTGAAAGTCCAAATGGCCTAGAGATATAGTCGAGGATGATTTTGTCCTCGGCATCCCAAAGCGCCCCTGAAAGAAAGGGCAAGTACGGTATAGGAACAGTTTAGGGAAAAGCCGAACACCTTCTCATTGATAGAGAAAGAACTCCTGGACAATATGGCGACAAAGGACAAAGGAAAGGCTGCCATTACTGCAATTAAATACTCTGCGCCTGACAGAGCAATGTTATTCAGCTTTTACAACCACCCACAACCACTTTGGGTATGGGCTGATGGGACAAGTATCAGCCCTGGAAAGTTGTACCTACACGTGGAAGTTGGAGGAATGGTAAAGGCTAGTATAAAAAGGAAAGAGAAGTAATTCAGGGAGGGGGGGGGGGACAAATCGTCTCCTAGACCATGGAACCCTAAAAAAGAAGAATAATAAGAACATGAAGCTCCTCGGACGAGATCTAAGGATCGGAGCCACTCAGGTCGCATCGGAAGAAGGTCTTACTAGACATGCTAGATTCACCCTTGTGCAAATTGCTACAGAAATCATGACTAACCACTGTCCGGTGACCAAGGCCTAGCCTTTCAGCCCACGCTCTACAAATTTTATTGTTTGGGCCTTTAACGTATGAACCCAATATCAGTTTGGAATCGTTACAAATTGAGTCCTTATAATTGGCGCCGTCTATGGGAAAGGCTTGTGCGTTGGCACAGGCGGTGGATCGAGCTCCTGTCAAATAAGGGCCTGCGAAAGCCCCTCCATCACTTCCAGCAGCTCGTTGTTGTTGCCTTAATATAAAGTTCCACTAGGGGCTACGCTTCGAAGCGCCAGTGGCGCGGACAGTTCTAGGGGCTTCCAACGTCAGGTCAACGCCCCACACCTTGGCCGAGGGGCTAGCCCCAGAAACTACTTAAAGAAAATTCTAAGTTTTGGACAAAATCAAGGTATTGCATGGTCTTCGAACTCAAACCTATGGGGAAACCAACTACTTAAAGAAATTCTAAGTTTTGGATAGAACCAAGGTATTGCATGGTCCTTAGACTCAAACCTATGGGGAAACCAACTACTTAAAAAAAATTCTAAGTTTTGGACAGAACCAAGGTATTGCATGGTTCTCGGACTCAAACCTATGGGGAAACCAACTCTTTAAAGAAAATTCTAAGTTTTGGACAGAACCAAGGTATTGTATGGTCCTCGGACTCAAACCTATGGGGAAACCAACTACTTAAAGAAAATTCTAAATTTTGGACAGAACCAAGGTATTGCATGGTCCTCGGACTCAAACCTATGGGGAAACCAATTACTTAAAGAAATTCTAAGTTTTGGACAGAACTAAGGTATTGCATGGTCCTCGGACTCAAATCTATGGGGAAACCAACTACTTAAAGAAATTCTAAGTTTTGGACAGAATCAAGGTATTGCATGGTCCTCGGACTCAAACTTATAGGGAAACCAACTACTTAAAGAAATTCTAAGTTTTGGACAAAACTAAGGTATTGCATGGTCCTTGGATTCAAACCTATGGGGAAACCAACTACTTAAAGAAAATTCTAAGTTTTGGACAGAACCAAGATATTGCATGGTCCTCGGACTCAAACCTATTGGGAAACCAACTACTTAAAGAAATTCTAAGTTTTGGACAGAACCAAGGTATTGCATGGTTCTCGGACTCAAACCTATTGGGAAATCAACTACTTAAAGAAATTCTAAGTTTTGGACAGAACCAAGGTATTGTATGGTCCTCGAACTCAAACTTATGGGGAAACCAACTTCTTAAAGAAAATCCAAGTTTTGGACAGAACCAAGGTATTGCATGGTTCTCAGACTCAAACTTATGGGGAAACCAACTACTTAAAGAAAATCCAAGTCTTGGACTGAACCAAGGTACTGCATGGTCCTCGGACTCAGACCTATGGGGAGATTAGTCACTAGAAAATGGATTAAGTCCTAGACAGATGGAAGTCCCGACCTATCCTCGGATCCCTAGCTTTAAGGGAATTAATGCAAACGAGTGTTTAGGTCCGGTACAGTCATACCTCGGTCCTCAGACTGGATGCCAAAAATGGTTAAGGCTATGAATATTGTTAGGAACGTAGTAAAGCACCCTAGTACTCGGTGACCCTCTCGGATAGTTCGTTTTGGGTTACCCATCCTCAGATGATCGCCTCATACGCAATACAGAGCTTTCAGCCGTTATCTCGGTTAGTTTTATATGTATAACCTTTTTCAGGTTGGTATTATTGTGCCTGTTAGTCTCAATAAGTTCAAAATAATAGCTTTTTGTTAACAAGGGTTTCGGCCTTAAGTACCGTTCAGAATAAACAAAAAAAAAAATAGCACATCCATTCACAATATAACTATTGCAGAAAAGAAAGAATACTTAGAATAAAATAAAGTCATCTTTTATTAATACAAAGAAATAGTACAGCGTACAACGAGGGGCTTAAGCAAACCTATAACAGAAGCTAACTATAAAAGCAAAAAAAAAAAAGCAAAAAGGAAAAAGATACAAGGGAACGATAAATCCTTCAAAATTCTGCTTTTGTGGTGACTAAGCGTGTTAGGATGGCCCTTTTGATGGAAGGGGAGAAGAAGTAGAAGAAGCAGAAACACTAGGATGTCCCAGTGATGGAAGAGAAGAAGAAGCGGAGGTAAAAGGAGGCACCAGCGAAGGAAGAGAGGAGGAAGCGGGGATGCCTAGTCCCCGTACCAGCTCTGACTCCTATCAGGCAAGTGCTATATTAGCAGCGCTCGAGAGAAAGCGAATGGTACCGACGATGAGAAACCCCAGTGCTGTCGCACCAAAAATCTAGTGTGACCAACACCTGCTTCAGATTTTGGCTGAAGGACGAGGAGGCTTCTTTCCCGCCTTATCAAGGGGGAGAAATGTCTTGAGTCTCTGTCTCCCTTGCCCTGACCGGGCCATCTTGAGTCTCGGAGAGACCTAGTGTTTCTGGAGAGGGTGTGGTTTCTTCACCCCCATCTTCGCCTTAACCATATCACTCCCTAAGGCTTAATCCCACTGGCAGTGAGGACTTTGAGCACAGTCGGTGGTTTAGGAATTTGAAAAGATTGAGGGGTCTGTACATAAAGGAAATGACCTCCTACCTTGCTTCTTATATGGAAGGCAAGTCTGGTGGCATTTAATCTGTACAGATTTCCAAGAAAAGCTACAAACGAGATAGGTCCCACTCAACTCCTAATGCCATCTTCAAACCATTGGATTTGCGTCACCTCGTAAAGGAAACTTATTAAAGATGCGCCTCGTGCATCGAAGCGGCAAGAACGCGGCGTGAGTAAAGCTAAGGGATGTCTCATGACCAGGAGCATGTCCCAAGCAAATGAAGAGGCACCGGCATTGATGAAGGACGAGGCTTGGCAAGCCGTGACATAGGCCCGACGTTACCAAAACCGTCCTCTCCATCCGAGGGGTCGGACAGCAGGATTTTGAAGGGCTATTGTGGGGCCAGAGAACTTGTGACCCCGGCCCAATTTGCATTAAGGCCCAAGGCCCGAGCCGAGGAGGGATATTGACGAGGACATACAGTGAAAGTCCAAATGGCCTAGAGATATAGCCGAGGATGATTTTGTCCTCAGCATCCCAAAGCACCCCTGAAAGAAAGGGCAAGTACGGTATAGGGATAGTTTAGGGAAAAGCCAAACACCTCCACATTGATGGAGAAAGGACTCCTGGACAATATGGCGACAAAGGACAAAGGAAAGGCTGCCATTACTGCAATTAAATACTCTGTGCCTGACAGAGCAATACTTTTCAACTTTTACAACCATCTCCAACCACTTTGGGTATGGGCTGATGGGACAAGTATCAGCTCTAGAAAGCTGAACCTACATGTGGACGTTGGAGGAAGGGTAAAGGCTAGTATAAAAAGGAAAGAGAAGCAATTCAGGGAGGGGGGGGGGGGGACAAATCGTCTCCCAGACCATGGAATCCTAAAAAAGAAGAATAATAAGAACATGAAACTCCTCGGATGAGGTCTAAGGACCGGAGCCACTCAGGTTGCATCGGAAGAAGGTCTTACTAGACATGCCAAATTCACCCTTGTGCAAATTGCTACAGAAAACCATGACTAACCACTGTCCGGTGACTAAGGCCTACCCTTTCAGCCCACGCTTTACAAATTTTATTGTTTGACCCTTTAACGTACGAACTCAATATCAGTTTGGGATCGTTACAAATTGAGTCCTTACAATTATCAAATTTTATATATATATATATATATATTTTTATAGAAAAATTTTATATTCATTAAAATATAAAAAACCAAAAAATGTTATTATTATTATTTTTTGGTACATTGGAATAAAAAAAGCTTAATGGCGCCGTAAGGCCCGTAACTTCTCACCCTTCAATTAAAGGCGGTTGAGAAAGAGAAAGAAAAAAAAGGCGGTTGTATTTTTACCCGACCTCAATTGGGCTCCGGCCCGTTTCAAGCTCTTCTGTAGTTCTATTTGGTGTATTTTACATTTTACACACGCAACACAAGCTCTCTGTTACAAGCGTGTTCTTAGATCAGAAGCGGCGCTAGGTTTCTTTCTCTGTCAAGAATCTCTTTGGTTTGGTATGTCTCTCTCTTTCTCTCTGGCCCACCGTTATTCTATTTTTTGTCTTCAATTTCTCAATTTCCCTCTTTGTGCTTCTGTATGGATTGGATTTCCTGCTTGCTTGCTGGGCTTGAAAAATTGGGGTTTTGTTTGTGGTTACACAATACAATTGGTTTGTGGATCCTATGTGGGTTCGGGTTTGGTATCTCTCTACCGTCCCAAATACGAATAAAAACATGTGGTTAGTATCAAAACATGGATGATTCAATGTATGTATGTTACCGAGCTCGTTGCCCCTCTGTTTGTGGGTGTTTATAATGACCCTTTTTTTTCAGAGAACTATGAGGATGTATTGTTTTCAGACTACGATGACTTCATTTCTAAATATGAAGATGAAGATGAAGATGGCGAACCTGATATTGGTCCCGGGTTTGAGTGGAGTTCTGATCCCCTCCTCAAAGACCCCTATCCCTACCCCTCCCCCTACCATCGACTCCAACCTTCAGCCTCAGCCTCAGATCATAGAGCTAGACCCATTCCATGTGCCAAAATGGCTCTCAGATATGAGCAATGTGTGGGTCTTTTCCTTTTTCTTAGGAAAAGAAGAATAAAAGGCTTTTTAAAAAAAAAAAAATTAAACTTGCTTGTTCCTCAGATTTCTGAGGAGCAACGATATGAATATTCTGTCTATGGAGAGATGCTGTTAGACCGCTACAACCAAGTTAAGGTTTGTTTCTTCTTATCTCCATCTTTCTCTCTATCTGTCTATCTGTCCATATACTTATTAATATTCAATTTGAACAAATTGGTTGGTGTAGGGCACGGATTTTGAATTTGTGAGACTTGTGAAGAGGAAACTATTTTTCGCCGCTGGTGTAAGTTTTAAAATTCAATTTGAGGCCAAGCCCAGAGCTGCTGCTGAGTACACCCTGAAAACTTTTGAAGGTTTCGTGTTCAAGGATTTTGTCTATCATAAAGTGTGGCCCCAGAGTTGTCGACTAGTAAGCCCTAATCGTGACTCTGTGTATGATGAAGAATATCGCCATCCCAATGATGAAGAATATCGCCGTCCCATGTGCACTTATGAATGGTAAGCGACTTTGGTCCTCCGAGTTTGCACTTATGAAGTGCTTGATGGTTGGGTGGTGATCGTAATTGATTGTATTAACTTTCTGTTTTTTGGTTTGAATGACCTGCAACCAATATTGGAAATTTTATATAATCAAAATTATTAGCGACTCTCTCTTGCATATATTCCTCTAATTTATCTGATTTATAGGTGTATATCTAATTTTTAGGGGGATAAATTCGTTGTGTTTTTTCTTTGGGTGATCTTAATTTTTAGCGTTGTTGTTTGTTACTACCTCTATGCCATGTTTGTTGCGGTAGGGTTTATGGGTTTCTCCCATGACTTGCTGAGAAAAAGGTCTCTCTTTGAATCAGAAAAAGGTCTCTATTGAAAATCCCACCTGAATCATCCATTCACGGATTTTTCACTCCTGTTTATATAATAAAAAAAAAAAATAAAAAAAACAAAAAAAAAAACAGATTTTTTACTAGTTGTTTTGAGTTTTGATACGGAGCACATGTATGCATCTGTTTTTGAAACTCACAAAAGCTATGCATTTGGGTCACAAATCTCGATCTGCAGTGCAGTAGAGTAAATTGGGTCACAAAAGATTGTATTGCGTCAAATGAAAAGAGTACAAAGTTCAAGTAACAACACCCTAATAGCAAAACTAGAACACCAATGAACACCAAAACTAACTCATGCAAGGAAAACAATCAGTTAAGCCACAACAAGGGGAAGGAATTAAGAAGAGGATTAAGAACATCTAAAGAAAATCCCCATAAACAAAACAAAACTTTGTTTTGGACAGAATTAGCAAAATAGCCATTCCCTTCAATTCTCCTTCTAACTTCCCATTTGATCAAGTGAAGGATATTTTTTTTTCAACATAAATTCTCCCTTGATGAAGCACACCATTTCTTTGCTGCCAAATGTGATATACAGCAGACCATAAGGCTAAGCGGAATACATTGAATCTAAGGCTCTTGCTTTTGGCATGTCTTTCACCCCAAGCCATGATCTCATCCCAACAAAAGCTAGGGTGCTTCACCAAACACCAACTCATGAGAGTCCTCCATAATCTTCTAGAAAAAAGCAATCAAAGAAGAGGTGCTCTATGTTTTCAATTTTACTTCTGCTATCTCCATTAAAGCCTCATTTAAGCATTCTTTCCTGGGTTGACAATCTATTCAACATGACCAGCCAACCAATGAAAGCATGCATGCTTTAGTATGGCTTTTGAATACCATGTCGATCTCCACCAACTAACCTTATATTTTTTCTCTCTAATAGCCTCCAAAGTTTCTACACAAGAGTAAGAACCAGATTTGGAAGGGTTCTAAATTGGTCTTATCTTCCACAATGAAATCAATAAGGAACAATTTGCTTCAAATCCAATTACCCTCTCGCAACACACTGGACAAAAGAGCATCAGAAGAGCTGGCTGCATCCTACTTCCTACATAAGAGACCATCTAGATGCCACCAATCATGCCAAAGATGAATATTCCTACCTGAACCCAACATCAAATCTCTAGTAATCTCCTTGAGCTTCAGGATTTTCCTCTACTTGCCTTGGTCCAACCTTATAGTTTTTTTTGCTAGGTAAGTGCAGGGGATTGAACCCCCTAGCAATAGGTCACTATAGAACCCGGCTACCAACTCGCCTTGGTCCAACCTTATAGTTGCTATCAACTAGTACCACTTACCATGTTATTTTGTTAGTAATGTGATATTGTGGCTTTAGAATTTAATTTTAAGGGTTCGGTCTTGATATTTGAAGCTCTTATCTCATAAAATAAGGTATAAACCCAGAAAATAGCTCAAACATCAGAAATCAAGAAAATATCATAAACCTAGTAAATAGCATAAACATCAGAACCCAAAAAATACCCAAAAAAATTAAAACAACAACAACAAAGAAGAAAATGCCCATAAAAAAAGAGTGGAACAAGCCATCAAACCCCAAAAAATTTAACAATAAAACCCAAACAACTCAACACCAGATATAGTTGGAATTGCGAGTATGAATCAAGGAGACTCACCTGAGATTGAGGCTAGAACAGGTGGGTCTGTTGCCTTGAGGGACCAAGAGGCTTGGAAAGAGAGATGGAAAAACAATCGAAGAAGATGAAGGAAATGAGATGTTTTGATGTTGGAGGGAAAGTAAGAGTTATGTGAAGATTTTGGATGTAGTGTAGGTGTATCATAAGCACAGCACAATAGGCCATGGATCAGGTTTGGGTCGAGTATACCCGAACCTGAGACTAAACTTTTACCCATGAATCCCAAATCTCAATACCCATTAAGTACCCGTTACCCATACATACCTGGATTTTTACCCTTGGATATCCAAATTCGATTTTTTTGGACTTTTAATAATAATAATAATAATAATAATAATAATAATAATAATGTTAAGTTGATTTCATTTCTTTGTCTAATTTGATTTCAAGAGAGAGAAGCTAAATAGAAACACAATGATGTTCTCTTATTAATAAGAACAAAGTAAGAGAGAGAGTTTGTTTTATGAAAAAAAGAAAAGTAAGAGAGTTTGTTGCAGTGAAAAAACCAAGCTACGGTGTATAGTGCCTCACGTGTCTAGCACACTACTTAATAACTAGAATAGATTATATAAAGCTACAAGTCGTATATAGTAATAAGACTACAAAAAACTTGTCGTTTATGCAAACTTGAAATTCTCTTCATTCCTTTTCAAGTCTTTGAGCTTGTACAGGTTTGATACCTTGAGACTTTGTTTGGTTCTCTCTTTTAGCTTCTCTCATTGCAGAACCAAACCAAATCTCGATACTCATTTTTAGATTTAACTGTAAAAGTGAATCGATTTTCGCTTGATTGCTTCAAAGTACTCCATGCCATAGTTATCAGTATCGTCTGATACGTGATATGTATCGTATTGTGTACAAAAAATTTCGTATCATAAAGATGTATTATAAGTGCTCATGAATTGTTTGATATATAGGTGCATATAGTATGAATCATATCGTATCATACGATATATAGACTTATGGTTTAAAATAAGTTTTTTTATAAAAATAGTATTTACACAAATTTGGTTCAATGTTTTTATATATTTAATAACATGTCCATGAGTTTTTTTTTTCCTCAACGTGCATTTGGTAACTACCTTAATCCTGTTTCCATATTTAAATTGCTAGCTATTTATTTTTCTTAAAAAAAAAGTATTTACACAAATTTTGTTCAATGTTTTTATATATTTAATAAAATAGAGAATTAGGAGCTCATGAGATGTAAAAGAATTATCAAATACTCATAATAAAATTACAAGTAGCTTATATACCTTAAATTTGGTTATCTACAATTGATTTGTTTGGTTGATTGATTCTTTGTAGCTTATATACCTTAAATTTGGTTTTTTTACAATTGATTTGTTTGGTTAATAATTCCTTTTCAAGAAAGATTTAGTAGTTTCACCATTTTCAGTTTCAAGAAAAGTTTTGTCAAGCAAAGTTCACATTTTGCATATTTTCAAGTTTTTCTTTGTCTCTCACAAACTGTCACGTACTATAATGTAGGAAGTGATAATGTTACTTTTCATGGTACAAAGATTATGGTAGACTTTCAATTTTCAAAGGATTTCAACCTCACTCAAACAAAGTTGGATGTTGGATCATTTTAAAGCTGATTTTTTGGATTTTTTGCCTCGTAATTACCACTTTTGTTTCATAAAAGGATATAGATTTTCTTTTCTTTTCTTTTTTTATTTGGTTTTTTTATTTGTTCGAGTTTCAATAGGATTTTCGCTTCCAAAATTTATTGTGAGCACATGTCAAAATGCTTTGCTTAATATGGAATTTAGGTTTTGAAGATTTTAAAATAAAACCCAAGACCACATTAGGTCCACAAATGTGGGGAGTTTGCTCCCATGCTCACCTAAACCCAATTCTATTTTTACCTTTTTGATGAAAGTGTGATGATATAATATATGACGTGTATGAGAATATTTTGATGCATATGAGAGTGTTTAACTACTATGGGAAATTTTTATGGGTATTATGGTACTTTTAAGTTGGTATTCAAGAATCAAGATACCACCTCGCTATATAATGTTTGTGTGTGTAAATATTAAAATTCCTATGTTTCACTAAAAAAAATTATTTCTTTTGAATATCAACCCTTAAAATTGCTAACCAACCTAGTTACTTAGTAATATATATACAATTATATGTGGCGGCACACCAAAGGTCCAAAACCTTTCTTTTTCTAACAAACTTTTCGTAGTTATGTTTTTTGTAAAATCCTTATTTTAATTGGTTTTACTTAGTGATAATTTTATATGTATTTTTTATTCATTTTTAATATATTTTTCTAGTCTTAATTGTGTTTGGGGTAGAAAGTACTCGAGTCTCTTACTATTGTGAAAATTGCATTCTAGGACAACTCGCAACCTCAACGACTTACACAGCCCACGAGTAATACATGACAGAAAAATCAGATTAGAGTGCGGACTAGGCAAGTCGCAACCATTTTATGACTAGCCAGGCCGTGACGAGGTCGCGAACTGCATGATCGGTGCACTCTATTTTTTTATCTTTTTTTGTCCATCGTGATTTTGCTAACACACATTCTGTGCTCAAGATTATCGGATGGGATATATATATATATATATATATATATATATCACACAAATTTCTATATTTCTTTAAAAAAAAAAAACAATAAAAAAATTTAAGAATAAATAGTAAATCTTGTCATTCTTTATTTCCCAAAAAATAAAGTTTATATATATAATGCTTTATTAAATAGTATTTTTGAATAAAGTTAAAATGTACACATATATCTAAAAAAGCACAAACTATCACAATTAATTTGTGTAAGCCAAAGAATTATTGACATGTATATTTTATTTTATGAAAAATGTGCCTCCACCAAGTGAATTATGTCGGACATGGATTGTGATGAATCCCTTCATATGAAAGAACTATTTTCGCAAATAATATCCAAAGTTCAAAATTAAAGAAAATTTACAATTTGCTAGGTAATGGGAATTGTCTCTCTTGGAGGCAACCATTGGGAGACATTGGAAATTCCATTTCCGTCATCTAAGGACAGATCTTCTTTCAACGCAAGAATTGATAGACATATTTTGGGATTTGCTAGCTACTAAACTAGTTCTTATGGGCTTAATTACAACCTTCAATTTGGTGGTGAAGAATGGAGTACTATTAGAATAAGAATACGGTTCATTCATGTGTCATAAGTTGCTTCTTTATTATTATTATTATTCAAAACAAAAATTGAAAAAATTTTCATTTTGATAGTAAGCAATATCATTTCTAAGGTCACACTTTTTTTTTTTTTTGTTGACAAAGCACAAAACACATCTAGGCATACATTTTTTTTAGTTTGTTTTATTTTTATTTTTTATTGAATGAATAAAATTAGTTGTTTGATCTTGAAGGAAATGATATGAACCATTATACATGCAGTGTCACATTGTATGTGATTCTCAACCAATTGGTTAGACACTCAATAGCCACCCCAAAATAGCATTATTCATGGAGGACCCAACAACCTTCTTCTAGTCTCACATTAGCATTTCAACCATGTGTACATTTATAACCCAATTTCATATGGAATTTCAAATTCTAATGAAATAACATTTGTAATCAATCTCTCCCAATAATTGCAAAATAAGGCCTAATTTACAATCTATTGCAACTAATTTTGTTAATTATTTTGCAATCTCATGACAATATACTATTGTTTCACAATTATTACTACAATAAATTACAAATAATTGACAAAAATAATTCGAGTCAAGTTACAACAAATATATTTTTGTTGTAATTATTTATTACTTCATATTTTTCATTGTAATAGATTGCAAAATAATTGCTATCGGGTTATTGCAATGATATCTTTGTTGCAATAGGTTATCACTCAAAAATTTTGTTGTAATATATTGGAAAAAATAATTAATATCAATTTATTACTACAATTTTTTGTTTAAAATTATTGCAACAAAATTTTCTAATGCAGTAATGTATTAAGTCTTCTATTACAATAAAAAACTATAAGTTATTGCAATTATTATTATTAACGCCCTATTTCTCTATATGTAATTGTAAAATAAGGCCTAATTACAATCTATTGCAATTACTTTTGTTAATTATTATGCAATCTCATGACAATAGGTTATTGTTTTACAACTATTATTGCAATAGATTACAATTAACTAGTAAAAATAATCGAGTCAATTTATTGCAATTATATTTTTGTTGTAATTATTTATTGCTTTATGTTTTTTATTGTAATAGATTACAAAAAAATTGTTATTGGGTTATTGCAATAATAATTTTGTAGCAATAGGCTATCACTTCAAAAATTTTGTTGTAATATATTTTATAATATATGAAAAAAATTTGTGGATTGTTCTTTGTACTAACTCTATTATGAAAATTTTTTATACATCTAATTTAATCTTTCAGGATGCGTTGTTGGTAACTATTACTAGCTTCACAATGATTCATTCTAATGAAGAAGAGTTCATGATGAGTAAGTTGAATGAGGGGATTTGCTTATGTGCAACAATATGAGTATCTAAAGAGTTCTTAAAATCAAGAATATACTCTACAAAGGTCACTGTGGATTTAGGAGGGATTCAGAAGATGACTTTGTTACACATACAATAATGCTTACAGGAGATGGGACTACACACAACACTAGAGAAAAGTGTTTGCTTTTTAACAATTGCTGGGGAGTGATGGGGAGATGGTGGATTTAGAAAAATGCTACAAGAATAGACGGCGTAGAATCCAAGAACCTATCGTAAAGAACTTAATCTACTAATTACTGTAGTTGAGTGTGGACCTATTAAGTTAATGACGGTCAAGAGCTGGCAAATAGATATTTTCTGAAGTGTGAGTGTTGGTTATTGTGCAAAAATTTTGCCTACTTTAATGATTTGGCTTGACTGAAATTTTATGTTTTGTGTATCTTCAACAATTTTAGACTTAAACTTAGCATAATTATTTACCTTGTGTTAGAATTTCATTCCATCTCCCTTGTGCATGTTGGTCATCTAAAAAATAAACATAATTACAATTATTATAGTTCTCTTTGACACAGTATTTTGCCAATTCTAGAACCTCACACACTAGTTTATTTTAAGTCAAAAATAAATTAGTAAATAAAAAGGAGTCCTTGCATTAATACCATATGTGTTTGAGGAATATGTATCAGGACGGACTCAGGATTTTAAACTAGTAGGGGCCAAAGTATAAAGAAAAAAAAAAAAAAAAAAAACTCCAAATAGGCATCCATATATTATTAAAAAATTATAAATACACAAAATTGTTATTTCTAAATACATTAAGATGCGATCATCTACCAACAAAGACAAAAGAAAAACAAAATAATGTTTTTTTTAATACTAGGTAGGCTATAATATTTAAGATGCAATCATCTACAGTCAACTAGTATTTATACTAGTTTACTAGTAATTGCAAAAAATTTACCTTTAGCTTTTCCTATAACACATGATTTTTTGGTTCTTTGGTGTTAAAATAATTTTTTTTTGCTAAAATACAATCACCATTGTAAATGTTTTTATTGTTTTTGTTAAGTTTTCGGGTTGGATAGTTGCTATTTGAGTTAAACTACCTAGGCTGATTGGGATAAAGGAGGCCTAAGGTTTTGTGAGAGGGGGGGGGGGGGGGGGACAACTACAAAAATAAAACCCAACACCACATTAGGTCCACAAATGTGGGGATTTGGCTCCCATGCTCACCCAAACACAATTCTATTTTTAACTTTTTGACGAAAGTGTGATGATATAATGTATGACGTGTATGAGAATATTTTGATGCATATGAGAGTGTTTAACTACTATGGAAAATTTTTATGGGTATTATGGTAATTTTAAGTTGGTACTCAAGAATAAAGATACCACCTATGTTTGTGTGTAAATATTAAAATTCCTATACTTCACTAAAAAAAATTATTTCTTTTGAATATCAACCCTTGAAATTGCTAACCAGCCTAGTTACTTGGTAATATATATACAATTATACATGGCAGCACACCAAAGGTCCAAAACCTTTCTTTTTCTGCAAACTTTTTGTAGTTAGGTTTTTTTTATAAAGTCCTTATTTTAATTGGTTTTACTTAGTGATAAATTTATTTGTATTTTTTATTCATTTTTAATATATTTTTCTAGTCTTAATTGTATTTGGGATAGAAAGTACTCGAGTCTCTTACTATTGTGAAAATTGCATTCTAGGACAACTCGCGACCTCAACGACCTACACATTTCGTGAGTAACACATGGCAAAAAAACTAGATTAGAGTGCGACTAGGCAAGTCGCAACCATTTCATGACCAGCCAAGTCGCGACGAGGTCGCGAACTGCATGATCGGTGTACTCTATTTTCTGATCTTTTTCTGTCCATCGTGATTTTGCCAACACACATTTTGTGTTCAAGATTATCGGATGGGATATATATAGCCCACTATTATGTGGTCTTTTTATGTAGTAAACTTTCTATATTTCTTTTTAAAAAAAATTAAAGAATAAATAGTAAATCTTAGCCTTCTTCATTTTCCAAAAAATAAAGTTTATATATATATATATATATGCTTTATTAAATAGTTTTTTGAACAAAGTTAAAATGTACACATATATATCTAAAAAAGCGCACACAATCACAATTAATTTGTGTGTAAGCCAATGAATTATTGACATGTATATTTTATTTTTTGAAAAATGTGCCTCCACCAAGTAAATTATGTCGGACATGGATTGTGACAAATCTCTTCATATGAAAGACATTTTCACAAATAATATCCAAAGTTTAAAATTAAAGAAGATTTGCAATTTGCTGGGTAATGAGAATTGTCTCTCTCTTGGAGGCAACCATTGGGAGACATTGGAAATTCCATTTCCGTTATCTAAGGATAGATCTTTTTTTAGCACAGGAATTGACAAACACATTTTGGGATTTGCTAGCTACTAAACTAGTTCTTATGGGCTTACTTACAACCTTCAACTTGGTGGTGAAGAATGGAAAGAATATGGTCCATTCATGTGTCATAAGTTGCTTCTTTATTATTATTATTATTATTATTATTATTATTATTATTATTATTATTCAACACAAAAATTGAAAAAATGTTCATTTTGATAGTAAGCAATATCATTTCTAAGGTTACACTTATTTTTTTTTTTTTTTGCGCTTTTTGACAAAGCTCAAAACACGTCTAGGCATATCTTTTTTTTAGTATGTTTTTATTTTTACTTTTTATTGAATGAATAAAATTAGTTGTTTGATCTTGAAGGAAATGATATGAACCATTATACACACAGTGTCACATTGTATGTGATTCTCAACCAATTGGTTAGACACTCAATAGCCACCCCAAAATAGCATTATTCATGAAGGACCCAACAACCTTCTTCTAGTCTCACATTAGCATTTCAACCATGTGTACATTTATAGCCCAATTTCATATGGAATTTCGAATTCTAATGAAATAACATTTGTAATCAATCTCTCTCTATAATTGCAAAATAAGGCCTAATCACAATCTATTGCAACTAATTTTGTCAATTATTTTGCAATCTCATGACAATATACTATTGTTTCACGATTATTATTACAATAAATTACAAATAATTGATAAAAATAATTCGAGTCAAGTTACAACAAATATATTCTTGTTGTAATTATTTATTACTTCATATTTTTCATGTAATAGATTCAAAATAATTGCTATCGGGTTAAGCAATGATGTCTTTGTTGCAATAGGTTATCACTCAAAAATTTTGTTGTAATATGTTGGAAAAAATAATTAATATCAATTTATTACTATAATTTTTTTGTTTTAAATTATTTCTACAAAATTTTCTAATGCAGTAACGTATTAAGTCTTCTATTGCAATAAAAAATTATAAGTTATTGCAACTAAATATTATTAATGCCCTCTTTCTTTGTATATAATTGTAAAATAAGGCCTAATTGCAATCTATTGCAATTACTTTTGTTAATTATTATGCAATCACATGACAATAGGTTATTGTTTTACAACTATTATTGCAATAGATTACAATTAACTAGTAAAAATAATTGAGTCAATTTATTGCAATTATATTTTTTTTGTAATTATTTATTGCTTTATGTTTGTTATTGTAATAGATTACAAAATAATTGTTATTGGGTTATTGCAATAATATTTTTGTTGTAATAGGCTATCACTTCAAAATTTTTGTTGTAATATATTTTATAATATATGAAAAAAATTTGCGGATTGTTCTTTGTACTAACTCTAATATGAAAATTTTTCATACATCTAATTTAATCTTTCAGGATGTGTTGTTTGTAACTATTACTAGCTTCACAGTGATTCATTCTAATGAAGAAGAGTTCATGATGAGTAAGTTGAATGAGGGGATTTGCTTATGTGCAACAATATGAGTATCTAAAGAGTTCTTAAAATAAAAAAATATACTCTACAAAGGTCACTGTGGATTTAGGAGGGATTCAGAAGATGACTTTGTTACACATACAATAATGCTCACAGGAGATGGGACTACACATGACACTAGAGAAAAGTGTTTGCTTTTTAACAACTGCTGGGGAGTGATAGGGAGATGGTGGATTTAGAAAAATACTATGAGAATAGATGGCGTACAATCCAAGAACCTATCGTAAAGAACTTAATCTACTAATTACTGTAGTTGAGTGTGGACCTATCAACTTAATGACAGTCATAGTTGGCAAATAGATATTTTCTGAAGTGTGAGTGCTGGTTATTATGCAAAATTTTTGCATACTTTAATGATTTGGCTTGACCATAATTTTTTTTGTTTTGTGTATCTTCAACAGTTTTAGAGTTAAACTTAGCATAATTATTTACTTTGTGTTAGAATTCCATTCCATCTCCCTTGTGCATGTTTGTCATCTAAAACAATAAACATAATTGCAAGCTAGAGTTTAAAAAAAAAAAAAAAAAATCCTTCAAATAGGCTTCCATATAGTATTACAGTTCTCTTTGACACACAGTATTTTGCCAATTCTAGAACCTCACACACTAGTTTATTTTAAGTCAAAAATAAATAAATAAAAAGGAGTCATTGCATTAATACCATATGCGTTTGAGGAATATGTACATGGATGGACCTAGGATTTTAAGCTAGCAGGGGCCAGAGTAAAAAAAAAAAAATCCAAATAGGCATTCATATAGTATTAAAAAATTATAAATACATGAAATTGTTATTTCTAAATACATTAAGGTGCACTCATCTACCAATGTTTTTTTTTTTTAAAATACTAGGTTGGCTATAATATTTAAGATGCAATCATCTATAGTCAATTAGTACTTATACCAGTTTACTGTAATTGCAAAAAATTTAGCTTTAGTTGCTCCTATAACACATGACTTTTTGGTTCTTTGGTGGTAAAATAGTTTTTTTTTTTTGGCTAAAATACAATTACCATTGTATTTTTGTTAAGTTTTTGAATGGGATAGTTGCTATTTGGGTTAAACTAGTTAGGCTGATTGGGGAAAAGGGGACCCTAAAATTTTGTAAGAGGGTGCAACTACAAAAATAAACTATATAATAACTATATATATATATATATATATATATTATATAAATTGGATCAGGGGGGCCTGGCCCCCCACCTAGGTCCGTCTTTGAATATGTAGACATTTGAACTGTAAATACAAGTAATTAAAACTGTAAATACAAGTAATTAATACAAGCTTGCTTGGACCAAGTTAGATCAAGAAAAGAAATTGGTGATTCAGGATGGAAACGACTATAAAACTCAACAAAGAGAGGACTTGCACCGGTACCTGAAAGAGCAGTTTTGAGAGCGAGATGGCAGTAGCACCATGCTTTTTGATTTGGATGGGCTATGGGCTTTATGGGAGCTTTATGCAGGCTTGCTCATGAATGATGGGCTAAGCCTCCTATTTGCTGATTGAGTTTCAAGTTTTAACTTTGCTAAGATTATTCCATTCTCTACCTATGAGATACTCTAGAACCCTATCGACTAATAATATGATGAATTATTCAGCCAAAAAAAAAAAAAAAAAATGATGAATTGAACTTGAAAACTCCAAATTCATGACACATTCTTCAAGTCTTTTAAACTTACCACCCAAGTGTCTCTGTTCAACCCACTTGCTATGCAACTTTTTTGGACGAATCTATACATGCATGCCAAAAGCATTATATTTAAGTGATATTGTTGGATTCTCGTATAAAGGAATAAGCCAACAGAATAATATGTGCATTATACGCGCATATTTCTTTAGTGACTAGAAGGCAAAGAAATTGATACTTGAATCAAAATCACCACACAAGATGAGAGAAATGCCTATGGGCCTAAAGGCCATTGGGTTTTCATCCCTTTCTTAATGTATTCTCATGTGGCTAATAAAATAAATGAAGCTACGTTTAAAAGAAATACGGGCTGGGCTCTATTATAATTTCGAAGTAGCCCAATTCCCGTTTTAATAAACAACTTCTCCATTAGTTTAAAAGCCATCCTTATTCCTCCAAGTTGTAATCATTTAACACATTTTCAAATATGATAATTTATAATTGTACAATAATAGTTCTAGACTAAGTCTACCTTCTTCAGTCCAAAATAAAAAAAAGTTCTAGACTAAGGTAGGAGGATGTTACACTTTCGACATAACATGTATTAAATTAATGCGTGCCAAGAAGTCTCTCAAGCATAATTTTTATACATATTGGTGCAACTTGTAGTGAGATGTAATTATGGATTCAAAGAGTATTATTATTATTATTATTTTCCTGATGGGTGAAAAGTATGAATGGGACTTTAAAATGTCCAAAATATTTATAAAAAAAAAAAAGAAAAAAAAGAAAAAAAGAAAAGAAAAGAAAAGAAAAGAGGCACGTTAATTGCAGAATTTTTGTTTCGAGGAGGTGAAAAAATAGAGATCCTAAAATTTTCTAATGTATAAGTCATTTTCACACTTAAAATTTTCAAACAAAAAGTATTAGGCCATATGTATAAACATTTCTACAAGACGTTTGCTTGAAATGTTGATGGACCACGTTATCTAGTTAGAAATGGGAACTATATATATAATAATATTTTTCTTTGCAAATTGAATAAATGAAGGAGTCACAACAAATGCATTTGATTGCAAAATAGTATTACAGGATTTTTTTTTTTTTGGTTTTGTTTTGTTTTGTTTTTGTTTTTGATAGGAAGTAATAATAAGAAAAACAGAAGAAAACAAACAAGGAAAATAAGAGTAAACTGATGTGCCTGCCAACCATGTCCATGTGTACTATAGCTTGATTGATGATGAATTCCAAGTTGATCCTTTAGGTCCACCCCACCTTCGACTTAATTTGTGCCTGCCAACCACGTGTGCTAAAATGTCTAAACTCTTAAAAAGGCTTAAAATTGGCCCGCACAGGTTGTCTCGAATCTCGATTTTGATTCGACCTTATTAGGCTATTAGCTGCTTGGGTAATTAAGAAAAGCTTTTGTTAACAGATTCACACATTTGTTACGGAAGAACTTTTTTTTTTTTGATGAAGCAGTTACGGAAGAATTTAATGGGTCTTATTGTGTTAGAAAGTAATAAAATAAATAAATAGATACTTCTTTTATTGGTTGAAATGTGACTACACTAAAAAAACTGATCAATTAAATTAAAAAAACTTACTACCGCGTAACTTTAGTGCGGTGGTCACTCCTCAAGTATAAGTACTTGTGGAGTGTAGGGGATAAAGGCTAAGGTTTAAGTTTTCAGGAGGGAACTTCATACACATAGAAACTTTTTTTTTTAGAGAGTTTCAACCTATGACGTCTGCTTTTGATGATAACTCTTTATTATCAAACTAAGATACCAATTAGTTTTTGGTATAAGCGGGACTGAACCCCAAATCTCTTATACAACTATCAGAGACTTTACCAGTTGAGTTAATTGGAACCCATACACACATAGACACTTAGATTAAATTAGAGTAGAAATTCTATTTTGTAAAAAAAAAAAAAAAAAAAAAAAAAAAAAAAAAAAACCTCAATCGTAATTAATGCCTTTTAGACATTTGTTAACTGAACTCATTAAGTAATTATCACAGCTTTACGTCAATGATACCCTAATTAGGTAATGATTGATATTAGTTTTATGGGTCCAATTAATAGATACTCTTAGGATTTTTTTTAGTGGATCATTTTAAGAAAATTCTAATACTACTTTTATAAGAAATATAAAAAACTATAAAAAAAAGTTAGTTAATTTTTTGCTTTTCCATAATAATTTTATTATAAAAATGGTTTGCTAATAAATGTCATTAGGCACTCGTTAACTTTTCCCTAGTTTTATTACCAATTTTATTTGGTAAATCTTATAAATAATGTGTCAACTTCTAAACATAAAACAAGATTCTTAGTAGTGTTCTATGTCGTTTGAACCCCTATCCTCCCTCATTTACTATCTACCTATCTATCTTATGAATAAAACATAAAACAAGTAAGTAATAAATATATGACACAATCATATTTATTGTCAAGTCAATTTGTAAGACTTTTAGGTTATGTTTGGTAACAGTTTTTGTTTTCTATTTTCAAAAACTTGTTTTTGGGAATATAAAGAAAAAATATTTTCTTGTATTTTTGAAATCAAAAACATGTTTGGTTAGTTGAAATTAAAAAAAAAAAAAAATTTTGAAGAAAAAAAAATAGAAAATACTAAAATATGTTGTTACTAGGATTTGATCTTTAATGCTAACTCATTAATTAAGACAGAAAATGCATGTTTTTATTGACTTTTGAAAACTAAAAATTGAAAATAGTCTTTTGCATGTTTTATGTTTCCTTTACAAATTGAGTTTTGAGAACAATTTTTTGTTTTTTGTCTATTTTAGATTGCCAAACAAGTTTTTATTCTCAAAAATAGAAATTTTTTTTTGAAAATAAAAAATAAGGAGAAAAAACAGTTACCAAACATACATTTAATATTTTATTATAAAACTCATTCTTGGTGTAAATAAGAAAAAAAATTTAAACAATTTTATATCACTCAATATATTTTTATTAGATGTCTATTTTGATAATCTAATGTTGGATTATGATTTCTACTTACACCCTCCATTTAAATTTTCAAAATGATTAGTGATAAATAATTGTAAGGACTCAATTTGTAACGACCCCAAATTGGTTTATTGGGTTCGAACGTTAAAGGCCCAAATAATAAATTTGTAGAGAGTGGGCTTAAAGGCTAGGCCTTGGTTATTGGACAGTAGTTAGTCATGGTGTTCATGATGATCGCACGGGGGTGGATTGAGTGTATCCAAGAAGACTTTCTCCTCGGCACAGCCTGGGTGGCTCTGGTTCTTAGCGTTCGTCCGAGGAGCTTAATGTTCTTATTATTCTTTTTACTTTAGGGTTCAATGGCCCTGGAGACGATCTGCCTCTCCTTTTTTTTGGCTGCTTCCTCCTCCTTTTATACTAGCTTTTCCCCTCTCTCATACGTCCACGTGTAGGTTTCGCTTTTTAGGGCTGATTCTTATTTTGTCAGCCCATACCCAAAGTGGTTGGGGATGGTTGTAAAAGCTGAAGAGCATGGTTCTGTCAGGCGTAGAGTACTTAATTGCAGTATTGGCAGCCTTTCCCTTGAACCGCTCCTACACTGTACTCGGCCTTTCTTCTGGGAGCGCTCTGGGGGCTGCCTTTAATGGCGTGCCATTCTTTCCTTCTAAATTTTGGGATGCCGAGGACAAGATCGTCCTCGGCTACACCTCTAGGCCATTTGTACTTTTGTTGCACGTCCTCGACAACGTCTCTCCTCGGCTCGGGCCTTGGGCCCTAATGTAAAGTGGGCCGGGATCACAAATTCTCTGACCCCACAATAGCCCCTCAAAATCCTGCTGTCCGGCCCTTCGGACGGAGAGGAGGGTTTTGGTGACATCGGGCCTATGTCATGACTTACCAAGTCTTATCCTTCATCAATGCCGAAGCCTCTTCGTTTGCCTAGGACACGCTTCTAGTTATGAGACATTCTTTTAGTTTTACCCACGCAGCGTTCTTGCCGTTTTGGTGCACGAGGCGCGTCTTTAATAAGGTCTCTTTATGAGGCAATGCGAATCCAACGGCTGAAGACGGCTTTGGGAATTGAGCGAGACTTATCTCGTTTGTAGTTTTTCTTGGAGATTTGTACAGATTAAATGCCGCCAGGCTTGCCCCCTATATAAGAAGCACGGTGAGGGGTTATTTCCTTTATTTGCAGACCCTTTAAGCTTTTCAAATCCCTAACCCTCTAGTTGTGCCCATAATCCCCATTACCAGTGTAACTGAGCCTTAGGGGGTGATATGGTCAGGCCAAGATGGGGGTGAAGGGACCACACCCTCTCCAGAAGCCTTGGGTTTCTTCAAGACTCTAGATGGCCCGGTCAGGGCAAGGGAAACAAAGACTCAAGACACTTCTTCCCCTTGATAAGGCAAGAAAGAAGCCTCTTCTTCCTTCAGCCAAAATTCGAAACAGGTGGAGGTCGCATCAAATTTTTGGTGCAACAGCACTGAGATTTCTCATCGCCGGTACCATCTGCTCTCGCTTGATTGCTGCTAATATGATACTTGCTCGATTGCAGTCAGAGCTGGTATGGGGACTTGGCATCCTCGCTTCTTCCTCTCTTCCATCACTGGTGCCACCCAAGTGCCTCTGCTTCTTCTTCTCTTCCATCATTAGTGCCATCTAGGTGCCTCTGCTTCTTCTTCTCTTCCATCACTGGTGCCATCCGGACGTGCTTAGTCGATGCTAGAGCAAAATTGAAGGATTTATCATTCCCATGTATTTTTATTTTCATTATATATATATATATATTTTTTTTTTGTTTTTCTTTTTGCTTCTGTAGTTAGCTTCTGGTATAGGCTTGGTTAGGCCCCTTATTGTACGCTGTACTACTTCTTTATCTAATAAAAGATGATTTTATCCCATTTTGCATGTTCTTTCTTTACTGTAATAATTATTTTGCGAATGAATGTGCTGGTGCCCTTTTTCTTTCGAATAGTACTCAGGGCTGATGCCGTTGTTAACAAAGAATTATCACTTTGAACTTATTAAAACTGATGGGCACAATAATGCCAAATTCAAGTGGGTTAACCATATGAGACCAATCGGGATAATAGCTGAATGTTCTGCATCGTATATGGGGTGATCACCCGAGGACGTATAACCTAAAATGAACTGTCCGAGAGGGTCACTAGGCGCTGGGGTACTTTGCCATGTTTCAGACGATATTCATAGTCTTAAGTTGTTTTGGGCATCCGGTCCGAGGACCGAGGTATGACTGTACCGGATCTAAACACTCGGTTGAGTTAATTTCCGTAGAGCTAGGGCTCCGAGGATCGCGCAGGATTTCTATTCTGTCTAGGACTTAAGCCATTTTCTAGTGGCTAGTTTCCTCATAGGTTTAAGTCCGAGTACCATGCAAGACCTTGGTTCTGTCCAAAACTTATATATATATATTTTTGAAGTAGTTGGTTTCCCCATAAGTTTGAGTCTGAGGACCATGCAAGACCTTGGTTCTATCCAAAACTTATATATATATTTTTTTTGAAGTAGTTGGTTTCCCCATAGGTTTGAGTTCGAGGACCATGCAAGATCTTGGTTCTGTCCAAAACTTTTATATATATATATATATATATATTTTTTGAAGTAGTTGGTTTCCCCATAAGTTTGAGTCCGAAGACCATGCAAGACCTTGGTTCTGTCTAAAACTTATATATATATATATATATATATTTGAAGTAGTTGGTTTCCCTATAGGTTTGAGTCCGAGAACTATGCAAGACCTTTGTTCTGTCCAAAACTTGTATATTTTTTTTGAAGTAGTTGGTTTCCCCATAGGTTTGAGTCCGAGGACCATGCAAGACCTTGGTTCTGTCCAAAACTTATATTTTTTTTTTGAAATAGTTGGTTTCCCCATAGGTTTGAGTCTGAGGACAATGCAAGATCTTGGTTCTGTCCAAAACTTATATATATATATATATATATATATATATTTTTTTTTGAAGTAGTTGGTTTCCCCATAAGTTTGAGTCTGAGGACCATGCAAGACCTTGGTTCTGTCCAAAACTTATATATATATATATTTTTTTTTTTTTTTTTTTTGAAGTAGTTGGTTTCCCCATAGGTTTGAGTCCGAGGACCATGCAAGACCTTGGTTCTGTCTAAAACTTATATATAAATATATATATATTTGAAGTAGCTGGTTTCCCCATAGGTTTGAGTCCGAGAACTATGTAAGACCTTTGTTCTGTCCAAAACTTATATATTTTTTTTGAAGTAGTTGGTTTCCCCCATAGGTTTGAGTCCGAGGACCATGCAAGACCTTGGTTCTTTCCAAAACTTATATTTTTTTTTGAAATAGTTGGTTTCCCCTTAGGTTTGAGTCTGAGGACCATGCAAGACCTTGGTTCTATCCAAAACTTATATATATATATATATATATTTGAAGTAGTTGGATTCCCCATAGGTTTGAGTCCGAGGACTATACAAGACTTTGGTTCTGTCCAAAACTTATATATATATATATATATATATATTTTTTTTTTTGAAGTAGTTGGTTTTCCCATAGGTTTGAGTCCAAGAACCATGCAAGACCTTGGTTCTGTCCAAAACTTATATTTTCTAGTGACTAGTTTCCTCACAGGTTTGAGTCCGAGGACCAAGCAAGACCTTGATTCTGTCTAGCACTTTCTTTTTGAAGTAGTTGGTTTCCCCAGAGGTTTGAGTCCAAGGACCATGCAAGACCTTGGTTCTGTCCAAAACTTATATTTTTTTTTTGAAGTAGTTGGTTTCCCCATAGGTTTGAGTCCGAGGACCATGCAAGACCTTGGTTTTGTCCAAAACTTATATATATATTTTTTGAAGTAGTTGGTTTCCCCATAGGTTTGAGTCTGAGGACCATGCAAGATCTTGGTTCTGTCCAAAACTTATATTTTCTAGTGACTAGTTTCCCCATAGGTTTGAGTCCGAGGACCATGCAAGACCTTAGTTCTGTCTAGCACTTTTTTTTTGAAGTAGTTGGTTTCCCCAGAGGTTTGAGCCCGAGGACCATGCAAGACTTTGGTTCTGTCCAAAACTTATATATATTTTTTTTAAGTAGTTGGTTTCCCCATAACTTTGAGTCCGAGGACCATGCAAGACCTTGGTTCTGTCCAAAACTTATATATTTTTTTTTGAAGTAGTTGGTTTCTCCATAGGTTTGAATCTGAGGACCATGCAAGACCTTGGTTCTGTCCAAAACTTATATATATTTTTTTTGAAGTAGTTGGTTTTCCCATAGTTTGAGTCCGAGGATCATGCAAGACCTTGGTTCTGTCCAAAACTTATATATATATTTTTTTGAAGTAGTTGGTTTCCCCATAGGTTTGAGTCCGAGGACCATGCAAGACCTTGGTTCTGTCCAAAACTTATATATATATATATATATATATATTTTTTTTTTTGAAGTAGTTGGTTTCCCATAGGTTTGAGTCCGAGGACCATGCAAGACCATGGTTCTGTCTAAAACTTATATATAAATATATATATATATATATATATATATATATATATATTTGAAGTAGCTGGTTTCCCCATAGGTTTGAGTCCAAGAATTATGTAAGACCTTTGTTCTGTCCAAAACTTATATATTTTTTTTGAAGTAGTTGGTTTCCCCCATAGGTTTGAGTCCGAGGACCATGCAAGACCTTGGTTCTTTCCAAAACTTATATTTTTTTTGAAATAGTTGGTTTCCCCTTAGGTTTGAGTCTGAGGACCATGCAAGACCTTGGTTCTATCCAAAACTTATATATATATATTTTTGAAGTAGTTGGTTTCCCCATAGGTTTGAGTCCGAGGACCATGCAAGACTTTGGTTCTGTCCAAAACTTATATATATATATATATATATATATATATATATATATATATATTTTTTTTTGAAGTAGTTGGTTTTCCCATAGGTTTGAGTCCAAGAACCATGCAAGACCTTGGTTCTGTCCAAAACTTATATTTTCTAGTGACTAGTTTCCTCACAGGTTTGAGTCCGAGGACCATGCAAGACCTTGATTCTGTCTAGCACTTTCTTTTTGAAGTAGTTGGTTTCCCCAAAGGTTTGAGTCCAAGGACCATGCAAGACCTTGGTTCTGTCCAAAACTTATATTTTTTTTTGAAGTAGTTGGTTTCCCCATAGGTTTGAGTCCGAGGACCATGCAAGACCTTGGTTTTGTCCAAAACTTATATATATATTTTTTGAAGTAGTTGGTTTCCCCATAGGTTTGAGTCTGAGGACCATGCAAGATCTTGGTTCTGTCCAAAACTTATATTTTCTAGTGACTAGTTTCCCCATAGGTTTGAGTCCGAGGACCATGCAAGACCTTAGTTCTGTCTAGCACTTTCTTTTTGAAATAGTTGGTTTCCCTAGAGGTTTGAGTCCGAGGACCATGCAAGACCTTGGTTCTGTCCAAAACTTATATATATTTTTTTGAAGTAGTTGGTTTCCCCATAGGTTTGAGTTCGAGGACCATGCAAGATCTTGGTTCTGTCCCAAACTTATTTTTTTTTTTTGAAGTAGTTGGTTTCTCCATAGATTTGAGTCTAAGGACCATGCAAGACCTTGGTTCTGTGCAAAACTTATATATATATTTTTTTTGATGTAGTTGGTTTTCCCATAGGTTTGAGTTCGAGGACCATGCAAAACCTTGGTTCTGTCCAAAACTTATATTTTTTTTAGAGTGTCTCGGGGATTAGCCCCTTTGCATGTGTGTGGGGCTTAAACTTCATGTCAGAAGCCCCTAGAACTGCCCACCCCACTGGCACTTCGAAGTATAGCCTTGAGTGGGGGCTGAGTTAGGGCAATATCCGCGTGTTGCTGGAAATGATGGAGTGGCTTTCGCATAGCTTGCACCACTACAAAAATTATTTCTTTCGAGGGGCCCTTGTTGACATGGGCTTGATCCTTCTATAACTAACCGCCGCCTATGCCAACGCACAAGCCTTCTCACAGACGGCGCCAATTGTAAGGACTCAATTTGTAACGACCCCAAATTGGTTTATTAGGTTCGAACGTTAAAGGCTCAAACAATAAATTTGTAGAGAATGGGCTAAAAGGCTAGGCCTTGGTTATTGAACAGTAGTTAGTCATGGTGTTCATGATGATCGCACGGGGGGAGACTGAGTGTATCCAAGAAGACTTTCTCCTCGGCACGACCTGGGTGGCTTTGGTTCTTAGCCTCCGTCCGAGGAGCTTAATGTTCTTATTATTCTTTTTACTTTAGGGTTCAATGGCCTTGGAGATGATCTGCCTCTCCTTTTTTTTGGCTGCTTCCTCCTCCTTTTATACTAGCTTTTCCCCTCTTTCATACGTCCACGTGTAGGTTTCGCTTTTTAGGGCTGATACTTGTCTTGTCAGCCCATACTCAAAGTGGTTGGGGGTGGTTGTAAAAGTTGAAGAGCGTGGCCCTATCAGGCGCAGAGTACTTAATTGCAGTATTGGTAGCATTTCCCTTAAACCGCTCCTATACTGTACTCGCCCTTTCTTCTGGGAGCGCTCTGGGGACTGCCTTTGATGGCGTGCCATTCTTTCCTTCTAAATTTTGGGATGCCGAGGATAAGATCGTCCTCGGCTACACCTCAAGGCCATTTGGACTTTCGTTGCACGACCTCGGCAACATCTCTCCTCGGCTCGGGCCTTGGGCCCTAATGTAAAGTGGGCCGGGATCACAAATTCTCTGACCCCATAATAACTATTTCGTCTATAATTTCTTTAAATTTCAAGTTTATTTTTTGTATTTTAATATTGCACAAAAAAATGAGTTTTTTAATTGAATAGTAGTAAGTAATATCTAATTAACACAAAATTAGTTGTTATTGTTAAGAATAATATAATTGTGTAATCCAATGGTAAAAATTTTAAAATAATTAAAAATATTATTGTAACATTCATAAAGAGTTACATTAAGTGTAACTTCTTACCCCAAAATTATAGTGACTCTTAACATTTTCTTTCCACAATATTATTAGTATTACCACCTAATCCAATAATTTATCTCATTCTACAGCAATCACATGCCTTTTGTCTCATTGGGCAAAAAAAGTAACCTTTCACAAGACAAACGAGATAACTTCTCTTTTTCTTTTTCTTTTTCTTTTTTAGCAAACTTTTCTTATACTATAAAACTGTAAGTTTTCATTTTAATTAATTCCCCCCCCAAAAAAAAAGGTCATTTCTTACCCTAAAGAAACGCTCAGAAGGATTGAGACCCTTAATGTAATAAGTCCCAATAGTTAGCATCAAGAAAGTGACATTGACATGAGCTCCCCTTCCCTGTCCCTTTCACGAGAAGAACAAGAAGAGCTAGCTCGTAGTAACAAAAAAGTAAAAGACGTGAAGCACGCAGGATTCAAGGAAGAACTGGGGTTGGGGTTGGGCCCGTCATCACCAAACCATGGTCAGGGGCCATGGAATGGATCGGCTACATTCAGAGATAAACTTGTAGGTGAAATTCCTGGGGCGTTCACACAAGCTTTTTGCTTTGGTGAGCTCATAGAAGATGAGGTAGACTCGGATGAAGAAGTAGATAACTTGCGTGAAGGGCTTGTAGCTGTCAAGTTCTCAAGGGATATTAAGAAGCGTATTTGAACGCCATGGTCAAAAGCTCTTATAGTAAAGGTGTATGGCAGATCGTGGGGCTCAACTTCCTCCATAATAGGCTCCTTTCCTTATGGAAACTGGCTGGGAGGTTGGACTGTGTTGACTTGGAGCATGGGTTCTATCTCACCCACTTCTCTCTGAAAGATGATTATGAAACCATTCTCAAAAAAGGTCCTTGGTTCATTGGAGAAAACTTCCTCTCCATTAGACCTTGGGAGCCAGACTTTCGCCTGGCATCAGCAAACGTCACTTCAATCGCTGTTTGGATATGGCTAAAAAAGTTACCAATGGAATACTATAATCCTGAGGCCCTCCTGCATATTGGAAAATCCATCAGTAATGTACTGCGAGTAGATTCACACACTGCTATGGAAACGAGAAGTAGATATGCGAGAATGTGTGTACAAGTTGATGTGGATAAGCCACTGGCTACTGCAGTTTTAATTGGGAAATTTGAACAACCTATCTGTTACGAAGGATTACAGACGTTGTGTTTTTCTTGCGATAGAATCGGCCATTGTAAAGAAAATTGTCCGTATACAATCCGATTTGAGCCATCGCCGAGGGTGCTTGAAACAAAGGAGGATGGGATTTCAGATGGATAACCATGCAATGAGCGTGTTCCTGACAATGTGGGTCCTAAGGTGGAGCTCAGCAAGATCATGCATGAGAATGTGCGTGAGGAGGTATAGTCAGGTACTTACGGACCATGGACTATTGTCTCACATAGGAGGAATGAGACAAAATTTCAGGGTAGTGGAGGGTCCCATATTGGGATGGAAGCAAGAGCTGAGAAAGAACATTACTGAAGCAAGGTTCAACAACGCTATGGGTAATTTTAAGTTTAGCGAGGGGCTGGCCAGGGAGTCTAAGAGGAAACTTACGTCCCAAAAGCCCACCACTAAAGCCCATATGGCAAATGTTGGGTTAAACGCAAGTACTAGTGAAAATTCTCAGGCCCAAGCTTCGTTGGTTAAAAGCTCAAAGAATCATGAAGTGGGCAACGATAAGGAGCGGATTGAGGCAGAGGTTTTTTCGAGTAAGCTGGACCATAGAGCTTCGGTCAAAGGCAAGAAATCCATTGCATGAGCTAGGGTTCATAAAGAAACTTTTCAAAGCATAGCTGGTAGTTGCCAAGTTCTTTCCTCTCCAATACAGCCCATAAATCGTCTTCCTCAAGAAAATCGGCATCAAATTGAGAGTGATGGCAAGTTAAAACAAAGAAGAGAGCTTTATCCATCTATCACGCCTTGATCGGAGGTGGGCTTTGAGTTTAAAGGGCTCTGTGGCAGAGAAGAGCGCGAGGGTGGGCGCTCAGGGTCTCTCGGATCTAGCTTGGTTAGAGGCGATGGACCAGTGGTGGGCAGGTTTGACGGAGGTGCCAATGGCCTTATTGCGTGTAGTGAAGCCTTTGGAGAGACTGCTATAGAGAAGGTTGGGATTGTTTCAATGGATCTTGATGTGGTTTTCAGGGGAGGGGTAGATCATGGAGATGTTGAAGTAGAGTGTATGGATCTTGAGGGAGGAGATCATGTCGTTACCTCCTGTTGATAGGTGTCCCACCCCCTCAACACATTTACCTCATGAATGTCATTATATGGAATTGTACGGGGGCTTTGAAGCCCACTTTCCAAGGGCATGTTAGAGAATTGATTCAGAACCACAATCCGGTTATTTTAATTCTGATGGAAACAAAAGTTGGTGGTGAGAGGGCTAGGGAGATTTCTGACCATCTTCCTTTTGATGGTGGGATTCACACGGACACTATCGGGTATGTTGGTGGTCTCTAGATGCTCTGGAATTCAGATAGGGTAGAGGTGAACTCGTTGTCCAACACTGAGTAAGAGATCCAAGCCGTAGTTAAGGTACGAAATTCTAATTCTAGTTGGTTAAGTTCTGCAATCTATGCTAGTCCTAGGAGTGCCAAAAGGCCCATCTTATGGAATAATCTAAATAAAGTCACAGAGCTCCATGAGTTGCCATGGGTCATAGCGGGTGATTTAATGAAACTCTATCAGCTGAGGATAAGTTTGGGGGTAGGGTTGTTGGGGTTAGTAGCTCCTTGCCGTTCAAGGAGTCCCTGGATAACTGCAGCATGATTGACATTGGGTTTACTGGTCCGAGATTCACTTGGACAAATAAAAGGGAGGTCCATGCTCTTATTCAAGAAAGAATTGACAGATTTTTCGTCAATCCTAGTTGGTGTCTGCTTTACCCGGATGCTAGAGTTATTCATCTCACAAAGTGCCATTTAGACCATTGTCTTGTCATGCTTGACATGCTTCCAAGAACTAATAGAGGCAGAGTAAGACTTTTCAAGTTCCATATCTGCTGGTTGACAGATCACACCTTTCCAAACATTGTATCGCAGGCTTGGAGATAGCCTCATAACCTTGGAGAGGCAATTGATCTCTTTTCAAAAAATGTCACCGAGTGGAATAGAAATCATTTTGGTAATATTTTTGTTAAAAAGAAAAATATTATGGCAAGATTGAATGGTATTCAGTGGGCAGTAGCTTCCAAACCTTCAAATTTCCTCCTAAATCTTGAGAAAGATTTGGTGAAAGAGCTTGACACGATTCTAAGTTAGGAAGAGGAACTTTGGGCTCTCAAGTCTCGAGTAAACTGGATGATACAAGGGGATAGAAATACTGCCTTCTACCATGTCTCTACTCTAGTAAGAAGGAAAAGAAACCAGATTTTGGCTATTAATAATTCAGTGGGGGAATGGATTTATGAGGATAACGGAGTAAAGGAGCACATTAGGGATGGGTTTAGGGATATTTTCACATCCTCCTTCCTTAGTGTTCCTAGGGTAGCTTCGTTGGCCTCCCGATGGCAGGCCAAAACTTTTGGATGAGGAGACGACTAGTATAAGTGGGATTGTAACGGAAGATGAGATAAGAGCTGCTTTGTGGTCTTTGAAAGCTTTCGAAGCTTCGAGTCCGGATGGGTTGCATGCGGGTTTCTTCCATAGATTTTGGTTGATAGTGGGAAGTTTAGTAAGTGACGAAATGAAAAAGGTCTTTGTAGAGAGAAGAGTTCCTAAATACTTGAATAGGACTCACATCACTCTTATACCAAAGATTCAAATTTCGGAGACTTTAGGAAATTATAGACCGATAATTCTATGCAATACAGTCTATAAGATTGTTACAAAGATCATAGTGGCTAAACTGAGACCTTTCTTAGATAAGCTCATTTCTCCCTTCCAAACTGCTTTTGTTTTGGGAAGAAGGGGTATTGACAATGCAATCATAGCCCAAGAAGTCATCCATTCCATCAGCAAGAAGAGAGGAAAGGTGGGTGGGTTATATGGTGTTAAAAATTGACTTGGAAAAGGTTTATGATAAGCTTGAATGGAGTTTCATTAGCGATATGCTTCTCAGAGTCAACCTCCACTTGGATCTTATTAAGGTTATGATGAGCTGTGTTTCAACGGTCTTTACTTCGATTATGGTAAATGGTGAAGAGCTTGATCCGATTTATCCTTCTAGAGGGATAAGGCAAGGGGACCCTTTATCCCCATACCTATTCATTCTTTGCATGGATTTCCTTGGTCAACTCATAGAGGAGAAATGCAGTAATAAATTGTGGCAGCTAGTTAAAGTCTCTCAAAGTGGTCCGGCTTTTTCTCACTTTCTCTTTGCAGATGACCTTGTTTTCTTTGCCAAAGCAGACCTTAATAATTGCTTAGTAATAAGAGATGTCTTAGATATGTTCTGCAACTTGTCAGGTCAATTGGTGAGTGAAGCAAAGTCTAAAGTATTTTTCTCACCTAATGTTGATAGGGACACTAGAGAGTCGTTGAGCAATGTCCTTGGTTTTACATCCACTCCAAACATTGGGAAGTATTTGGGAATTCCTATGAGGGTGCTGGGAGCCTCTTCCCATGATTACAACTTCATATTGGATAGGGTGAAGCAGAAACTTGCGGGGTGGAAGGCCAATTTACTATCTTTGGCTGGGCAAAATGTTCTCATTCAGGCTTCCACAGCGGCCATACCATCATATGTCATGCAGTGTACTCTATTACTGGGGAAAATTCTGGATGGTATGGACAGAGTTAACCGTAATTTTCTGTGGGGCACTTTAGAATCAGCAAGAAAGATTCATTGGGTCAGATGGTAGAAGGTTACAAAGACAAAGGAAGAAGGGGGTTTATGCCTACAAACAGCTAGGGGGAGAAATATAGCCATGCTAGCCAAACTCAATTGGAGACTCCATACCGAGAATGATGCTCCTTGGTCTCAAGTTTTAAGATCAAAATACTGCAATAACAGAAGGGTGAATTTGGCAAATGCAGATAAGTTGCCTTGCTCAGGAGTTTAGGCTGCAATTAAAAAAGGAAGAGAAGTTTTTACGAAAGGGAGTTTCTGGATGGTAGGGAGGAATAGTATCTTAAGCTTTTGGTATGGTAAATGGTTAAAGGAAGGCCCTTTCAGGCAACTCATTTAGGGGCCCTTGCCTCGGGATGCAGCCAATTGGGGAATTAAAAACCCGAAGGGCTATTTTGAGCTTAAGAATGCTTACAAAGTTGCAATGGGGGCTGATATAATCTCTTTTTTTACAGCAAGATGGCTATGGAAAGCCCCAACTTTGCCACGCATTAAAACCTTCATATGGCAATGTGCCCACAATAGGATTGGGGTGAAGGAATGCCTTGCTAGGAGAAGTGTGATGGACGATGTGGTGTGTCCCATTTGTAGAAGGGAAGATGAATCTATTTTACATGCTCTTAGGGACTGCCCTTGGGCTCAATCGGTATGGAGGCAGCTTGGTGTGTAGCTAAGTAATCTTAGCTTTTGGATGTCTAATCTGCGTGATTGGTTAGATATGAATGGTAGGATGAACACTAATCACCTTGCAGGGAAACCTCCTTGGAAAGTTATATTCCCTTTTGCCATTTGGAACATATGGAAGAATAGGAATGGTGTTGTCTTCAATAGGAAAAATCGAAATCCAAACTTGGCGTCTGCTATTTTAAATCAAGCAATGGAATTTGTGTTTTGTGTTGAAACCCTGAGGGGGCTAACTCACCATGTTATCAAGAGGGTGCGTTAGGAGAAGCCACCTCATGGGTGGGTAAAACTTAACACAGACGGGGCTGCTAAAGGAAATCCGGGGCTGGCTGGTTGTGGGGATTTGCTTAGGGATGATCACGGTAATTGGATTGCTGGTTTTGTGAGGAGAATTGGGACAAGTACCAGTTTTGTGGCGGAGCTATAGGGCCTTAGAAATGGTATTTCTTTGTGCAATAATCTCAACATACCTTCACTCATTGTTGAGCTTGATGCCAAAGCAATTATTGATATTTTGCAGAACTCAAACTATGAGAATTTCATACTCTCTCCTATCTTGGATGATTGCAGGCAGCTGATGGGGCGGTTCCATCAAATTCAAGTGAAGCATTGCTATCGACAAGCTAATTGCTATGCGAACAGGCTAGCTAGATTAGGGACTCTACAGAATTTAAATTTTGTTTGTTTTGATAGTCCTCCTGAGGATATTAGGAATGTTTTGGATGAGGATTGTAATGGCAGATTCTTTAATAGAATCTGTAATGACCTTGCTGCTTCTCCTTAGTTTTTATTGAATCGTCTTTTTACCCAAAAAAAAAAAAAAAAAAACTCTCAGAAAGCTTTTGTTATTTAACTATATAATATATATACCCTATTCTTTGATTCATTCATCCAAAATAGTCTTTTACTCTTTGCTAAGTTCTGAGGCACTGAATTCAAAAAACAAAGAACATGTCAATGACCAACAACGACCATGCGTCGAACCAACATGTGGGATCGTTGCCAACTATCCCGACAGCTCCTCCTCCAATCGACAACGTGGTGAACCAAAGCTCAGTTACGGGGGTTGAGAGCTCAACTATCGTACGTCGGTGCAAGAGGGAGGATTTGATAAAGAAATTCTCGTTGGCTTTAAGAGGATTGGCTTTGATCTTCTCTGTGATTGCTCTCATTATCATGGCCATAAACAAACACAATGAGTTTCACTTTCACTACGAATACAATAGTTGGGAAGATTATAAGAACGCTATTGAAGATGGTGGTTGGCAAGATTTCGACAAATATGGAGAATATAGGTAGAGTAATTCATGCGATTCTTAATTGGTTTTTGAGGATTAGTGTCAGTTTGCAGCACACTAATTTGAAACAGTACGTGTTTATATATATATATATATATATATAGTCTTTTATAAAAATTAAAAATATAGTATTTTTAATATTTTGTTTTTTTACTACTTAAAATATTAAGAGTACCAATTGAGCTATAAATTTTTTGACAAATTTAATTGTTTTTGAAAAATATATGCATAGTGACTCAATTGAAAAACTCAAGATTTAATTGTTAGAGATATAATAGCCCATTAGCATAGGCCCAAGCCTAATTCTACTTTGTGTGCAAGCCAAGTCTCTTACTTGTACTAGAAGTCTATTAGTTTAGGGTTTAATCTACTATATATACACATGTTATGATTTATTGTAACACAGGATTTGTACTACACTTTAATATATTATTGATGTAGCCCTTTAGGGTTTCCTCTGTGGATGTAGGCCATTTGGCTAAACCACGTAACCTCGCATCCGTATTAGTATATTCAACATGGTGTATCAATGCTAATATTTAATATGGTATCAGAGCCACCTTCATGTAGCCATGGTTTTCTGTCCTTATGGTATATTTAAGAGCAATCTTTGTCTTCCTCGGCGTTTTTTCGCTACGTTCATCTTCTTTAGCTTCCTACTGCTGTTGTCAAAACTCTTCGGTATAGTCATGCCATCGTTAGAAGTCACATCAACACTACAAGACTATTGCCTTCCTCAGACTACCGTCACAAAGCCAAATTTCATTCAAAGGATCTTCTTAACCTTATCAAATTTCAAGATTTCATCAAGCTTCTATCTTGAGTTTGAGATGGGGTGTTAAAGATATATTAGCCCATTAGTATAGGCTCAAGCCTAATTCTATTAGTGTGCAAGTCAAGTCTCCTATTTGTACTAGAAGTCTATTAGTCTAGGGTTTAGTCTACTAAATATGCACATGTTATGATTCATTATAATACATGATTTGCACTATACTCTAATATATTATTGACGTAACCCTTTAGGGTTTCCTTCGTGGATGTAAGCCATTTGGCTGAACCACGTAACCCTCGTGTGTTATTATATTTTATATTTTATGCTTTCGCTTCCGCATCCATACTAGTATATTCAATATGGTGTATCAATGCTAATATTTAACATTAACAAATAAAGTGTTGTACCTAAAGTTTTGATTTTCTAAAAATAAGTTGAGTTAAATTGGCACTAAGAATTTGATTTCAGTTTGGATTTTTTATTTATTTTATTTTTTTATAAATATTTTTGGCGAATGAGGTTGTGTTGAATTGGACTAGGTACGTATTGGCAATAGCAATTTTGTTGACTGTGTACATAGGCGGCCAAGTAATGCGACAAGCATATGAACTTTGCACCGGAAAACTATTGCTTCAATAGCGAAGCTCTACCTTGCTCGACCTTTTTGGAGATCAGGTTGGTCTCGATTCTTTATGAACTTTGATGACACAAGAATCAAAGGTGCCTTGACTAGCAATGTCATTGCCCACTTGCATGTGAGGGTGCCTTTAGGCTTCGCTTGGGAGTTCATAAGGGAAGGGAATGAAATGGAATAGAATAATAATAATAATAAGGGAATGGAAAGGAATGGAGTGGAATAGAATGTATTTAAGTAAGGGAAAGGAATGGAAAAGAATGGAATGGAATTAAATAACCTTGATTGGATGTTTTAAAATAAAGGAATAGAAATGAATGAAATGTAAGTAATCTTATTTGGGAGCAACATGGAGGGAATGGAACAGAATTATTTTATGACAATATTATTATTAGACCTCTATTTTAAAATAAAGAGTTGAATATACAGGGGTATTTTGGGAGTTTTAGTAAAAAAATCATTAAATCTAATTCCATTTCCTCCAATTCTTCCAGATTTTGAGGGGAATGAAAATTTGAGGTTTTAAGGGAATAGAGAGGAATGAATGTTCCCTCCTACCCATTCCATTCACTCCTACTTAAGCTCCCAAATAAGGGAAAGAACTTTCCATTCCCTCCATTAAAACTCCCAAACAAGGGAAGGGAAGAATATTCTAAAATGATTTTTTTCATTCCTTTCCATTCCATTCCCTCATCCCAAATGAAGCCTTTGAGTACTCCCAACTCCAAGGTACCTTGCATAATTAAAATCATCCTCGGTCTAATAGGAAAGGCAACTGTGTTTGTGTGACTATAACCTCCCCATTTTAAATGAATTTATTATTATTATCAGATTAAAAGTCCTTTTAGTTAGGCATTTTGGGATATTAAAATAACGTTTTTAAAATTCAAAACTCTATTTTATAACTACAACTTTTTGTAGTTTTTTATAAATGCTCAATTTTTTTTTATTTTTTTTTTATGAATTATAAACGCTCATTTTAAACTCAAAGACAGTTTTCCAATAGTTTATACAAACGCATTCTAAGGGTCTGTTTGGATGATGCTTATTTCTGAAAACTGAAAACACTGTAACATAATAATTTATAAATGTGTGAATAGTGCCGAGGGAAAAGTTTTAATGAAAATTTTGCTAAATTAGACAATTTGTGGGTCCTGTGAACAATGCACGGGACCCACTTTCATTTCAGCGCAATCCAAACTAACACTAAGTAGTTTAAACTTTAAATTTAAAGGTGTTTTAAGTGTTACGTGATTTAAAAATTAGATTAAAAAATAATAATTTATTTGTTCAATTGACTCTTTTCATTTTAAGTGAAATAAGAGAATTTTGTTCCCACTCTCCTCGGCACAAATCATCAGATCCATAACATCTCCCTAAAATAAGATTATTTCTATTTCAAATGAAGCCATTTCATGGTTAATGCTAAATATCAAATATAATTTAATTAGCGTTTGTTTATGTTTATCAATATCTTGTTTTTTTTTTTTTTGAGAATGATCAATATCTTGTTTAAGTTGAACAAAAATGGGGATGGACACCTTCTCAAAAATAGAAATAAAAAAATAAAAAAATCGGGATGGACCAGTTGTAATCGGTTTTCAACTAACATATAATAATTATAATTAAGTTTTTTTTTTTTTTGAGAAATTATAATTAAGATGCTGACCTAGAGAAAGTCCTTAAAAAAATAAGTACTTGTGTTCTAGTAATTAAGATGTTGACCTAGAGAAAGTCCTAAAAAGTAAGTACTTGTATTCTAGTGGTAATATACTATTCAGTAAACTTAAAAGCACAACAAATTCCACAATTGCTTAATTTGATATATATTTTAATTGGTGTAAAATAAAAGTAATATTCCAATAATAAATAATGTTGTACTAATCACAATCTATCATGTTAACAAATGTGAAATTTGTTGTGTATATTACATTGTTGTTTACTAATATATATTTAGATTATTAAAATTTGGTGAAAAGGATTGTAAACAAATTGTCCATAACCATTTTCTTATGCACAATCATCATAACATGTTATTTTTGTAGTTATGAAAATTTTTGTATCACTAGATTTATTGAAAGAAAACCATCTAAACTTTTTCATTTTAATAATATTTCAATTGCTTACTCATGCGTCACATGAAAAGTTCAATGAAAAATATGCATATATTAATAAATATTAAAAAAATGGTTAAATTAGAAAATTAGTAAGATCAAATACCATATATAGTTTAATTAGAGTTAATTTTTTTTAAGAGAAGATTATGTTAAAATAAAAGGAAGAAAATAAAAGATTTAGACAAAGAATGAGAGAGTAGACGCAAGACTTATGTGGTTCAACTTGATAACTTTCATCAAAAAAAAAAAATTGTGTAGAACAAAAATCCAATATTGGGTACATATACGCACAAAAGTTGATTTGTAAGGAACATTTATTATGGTTGAATCAATGATAATTGATATGCCTTGATTTTAGGCATGATAACGGCCTAACATGCCATAACTAAATTGTGTATCAATAAAACATAGAAGACAAATATATTAAAACACATGGCCTTTTTGGTATAAACTTTTCATCAATTGGCAAAATCTTTAATGTTTAAATAAGAGATTTAGGGTTTGATCTTCACCTATACCTAAAATTCATTGGTGTCTTAGTTTAATGATTAAAAAAAAAATATTAGAGGTAATTTAATTAGACGAAACATATAACTAATAAAATATTCACTGCAGATTATGGCGTACCTGTTGATATCAGCAGCATCTTCGGCACTTCCCTTGACCATTTGTTCGAGAACGCTAGCATACCAGAAATTTACAGATAGACAATTTATAGACTTTTCAGCATCAGCCATCAGCATGGCCTTTTTGGCATTCTCAATGTTGGCATTGTCTGCCATTAGCCATAACTTCAGTATACAAATTATCAACTCAATACTTGCCATAAATGTTAGGGCTTCGGGGAAAGGCTAGCTAAGACCTACTATTATCTGATAAAGTTTAAAGTTTAAACCCCTTTGTAATCAACTTTTTGTATTTTGAATGAACCAAAATATAATGCATGCATTCTAATAATACTTATCTCATTTACTATTTAATTTATTGATTACATGCATCCACCCTCTTATTGCATGAGAACTTCGTAGCTTTGTCAAAGTTATATGCTATGAGATAAATTATGCATATGTCTGATATATGAGATACATTCTCTCATTCTAGGTTGAAAGAATGAACACTGTGGGGCACAAGAATTTAAATAAAGTACTTGTGCCATATGTCGTATCCATGGCTGAGGAGTCCATTATCATGCTGAGGAGGCCACACGCTTGAACAGTAAAGTCACATCAATGGCATGTTACCAGAGAAGGTCATATTGTAGGGAAAGAGCCTCGGGGAGGGGGTTAGCCCTGACATGACTAAAGGAATGATGGCTACCGCCGCATTGAATGCATCCCACCAACCTTCCTGACTGCATTTATGTGGAGAAGATCCCTGAACAGTGTTGCCTCAACTCACAAGAGGTATGGGAAGGTGTCTGATGGGACAGACACACAAGTAGTGGCCTGGACGATCAACAAATGGAGGGCCAAGATCATCTTAAAGGGGCTATATAATGTAAGAGACCCTCCAGGGAGAGGAGATCGGAAAATCTGTAGAGAACACATTGTAGCAACAAGAACAGAAATTGTATCCAAGTCCAAAAGAATTATATACGAGAATATTCTCCTTGGACTTCGCTGAGGAAGGATTTCCTTACTTTAAACCGGTCTTCTTTGCCTTCTTAATACCCTTGATCCATTGTGTGCATGGCCTGATCCATTGAGGCCTAGCTTTTAAGCCCACTCTCTACAAATTTATTATGTCGGGCTCTTTGGGCCTAAATCCTTCTATCCTTTGGGCTCAGGGAACTAAAAGCTCACCGTTACAGATAACAACAACAATAACAACAAAATTTTAGTATTAAATTTTTTTTTGGGTTGATTATGGATACTCATTGAAAAAAAATATTATAAGAATAAAAATTAACAATAAATACTGCAAAGAGCAAAAAAAAAAAAAAACAGCAATAAGGATTATATAGTTTTATTTGAGAACAAATATATCACCACAAATAATTAAACATTCTTCCAAAACATAAATTAAATCAAAACAAGACAAAACAAAATATACCTTTATCACTTTTTAAGTCCATTATTTCTACCATGCTTTTACTTGAAAAAAAAAAAAAAAAAAGTAACTTGTTCCTTTGTGTCCGCTGTTGTCTTCTACTGAGAGCTTTGCATTGCTGTCAATATTCTTTATGGCTTTTAAGCCTTTGTCTTCTACTAAGAACCCTATATTACTTATTTTATTTATATGAGTCCAAACCTTGTAACTGAGAGTTCACGAGGGCATGCGTGAATATTTTGAAGGAGCGCCCTTGTTAAAAATTTCCAAACGTTAACAGACGTTAACAAGAGTTGGCAGTCCTGCTGAGGTAAGCAAGTTATTATGTGCTGGCATGCTCCTATTGGCTGGGAGTACAAGGTTAGCAGGGGACTACACAATAATTTCCCAAATGAAAGATATGTAAACATGCAAAACCACTTCTAAATAAGGCAAGAGCAAATTAGTTAATTCAATAAGTTTAATGAGGGAATACGTTCAAAGTTTAATGAAGCTTTAACTTTAATTAATATTTGCTTTTTAAAAAACTTAAACATTAACTCCAATTAAAGATCCAATTACTTGTTTGGTACTCATATGTTTAGATGCTTACATGTTCACATGATTGTATAGTCATAGGTCCACATGTATTGGATGTTTAGATGCTTAATCGCCTTTTACATGATCATTGTCTCGCTCTTGGAACTTTCTAATTCACATTACTCATAGACTAACTTTAGGACTTAGAAGTGTGCACGTATTCACATAAAGCCTATTAGATAAACTCCATCTGATCACAATCCAACAACAAATAATGAAGGCCAACAATGGCTTGGGGGCTTGGGGTGTCTAACATCTTCCCATCTTGTAGCCTAATTTGGGACTTAGTTTGATTTGTGGACCTTCATAAAGTAATTTGTGATTCTTGGACCTAGCTATTACTAGGTGGCGGCTCCCTTGCCTTTTTCCAGGGTTGACTTAGCAAATTTTGGGGGCTGGGGGCAAAAACCTTAACCAAAGCATTTTATTATATTTAATTATTAATTAAATAATACATTTAAGGGTAAACTATATTTTTAGTCCCTATCATATACACCATTTTTTTAATTTGATTTTTAACCTTTCAATTGTGTCAATTTAGTCCCTGACGGTTCAGTATCGTGTAAATTTAGTTCGTGCCATTATCTTTTGGATGAAAATTGATGACATGTCTAATGGTCAAAATAAAAAATTAGCTTCCGTTGATGTAACAACAAACTAAAATTCTATTTTAGTCGTTTGCCATGTCATCAATTTTTATCCAAGATATAAGGGCAGAGACTAAGTTGACACAATACTGGAAGGTTAGGGATCAAATTGAAATATAGTGTATGAGATAGGGACTAAATATGTAATTTACCCAACATTTAATTTTTTATTAAAATATTTTTCTTGCCTTTAAGATGCAAAATTACTAAATCACTTAATATTTTTTTTGTGACATAGTTGATTTTAAATATGATTATTAATTTTAATTTTTTTTAAATAACTTATTTAAGCAAATACAACTATAGCAAGTATTTTTGCCTAAAATATACAAATTAAATAACCTACACAGAATAAAATGAACCGGTTTTATCTTATAATTAAAAAATAAAATAAAAGAATAGATTAGTAAGGATGGGAAAAGTTAAAACTAATTTAAAATTTTATTATTTATAAAAACTAATTAAATGTTGATGGATTACATTTACAATGTGTTTGGTAAAGGTATTTTTTTACTAGAGTGTTTGAGTTATGTTACTCAGTTTAGAGTATTAAAACACTGAATTTAGAAAATTCTTCTTACCAGTTTTCAGTTTTCAAACAACATTGTTCAATGGCACGTTAGCATGACCCCTTTTGTAAATATGTTGAAAATCATGGGACCCACTTGATTAGACAACACATAAACTGACTTCTCTCTCCTCAAATAAAAAAAAATTGTACTATGCTTGTCATTTAAAAAAAAAAAAAAATACACACACACATACCAAACACACAATTACGTTCTTCACACATTGAAATAAGTTATTTAAAATATGGTACCAAACACATTTTTTACTTTATGAATACTGTAAACATGTGTTTTCTCAACACTTTCTAAACCACAGTTTTCACATTATTTTAAACGATGATACTAGAAATCCCCAACCAAAGGGGGCCCTAAGGTCTTGCTTGGTTAAGGTATTTGAACAACAATTTTTAGTGTTTAAACGACCAAAATTGGAATTTAACCATGATTTCCCAACTATCCCAACTATTTAGTTAGTAGGCATGGTTTCAAAAGAATTTTAATTACTAACATCTCGAGTTTAAGAGACTCGATTTTGGGCCTGTAAACCGAGTCTCAAAGACTCGGTTTTTATGTTTGGATTAGATTTGATGTGGCGTTCGTGCACTTGGCATCCGTCTGTAAATCGAGTCTTAGAGACTCGATTTCCAGTTGTGTGTGATGTGGCAATTTTTATGTGACGTGGATGACCCACGTAGAAGCCACTTGGAAACCGAGTTTCTAAGACTCGATTTCTGATAGGGCTTTTTTAAAATTTAACACACTCTGTCTCTCCACTCTTACTTACCCTCTCACTCTCTTAGCCTCATCGATCCCGACCCACTCTCACTCACCCTCTCACTCTTTCAGCCTCATCGGTCGGACTCTCTCACTCTCTCAGCCTCACTGACCCCAACCCCGACCCACTCTCACTCACCCTCTCATCCTCTCACTCATCCTCTCACTCTCTCACTCACCGACCCACTGTCACACCTCTCTTAGTCACCCTCACACAAACACCCTGTCACCCTCTACTTTCACTCAGTCTCCAGTCTCCAGTCTCAGTCATCACAGAGTTTTGAGTTCCTTTAGTCTACGTGGTCTCTAAAAAAAAAAAAAAAGGTGAGTCCCTTTATGCAAAATGCAAAGTGTGTTTCATCGTTTGGTTGCTGAGAAACAGTGGGAAAAGTCAAACAAACTTTGGTTTCAGTTCGTTTTTTTTTTTTCTATTTTGGTTTCTGTATTGAATTTCTAATAGAACTGTTAAAAAAGATAGAAGCTTTATTGTTTTTTGAGATTGAATTGGTATGTGGAATCAAATTATGTTTCTGGGTTTGTTTATATTTGCTGAGGATTTAATTTTAGTGCTTTGTTGATCAAAATTTACTTTGATCTAAGTTTGATTTGGTCAGTTATGGTAAATATGTTACTAAAAATAGAGAAATTGGAGATATATATATATATATATATATACTTGTTGGGTTGCTGAGGATTTAATTTTTAGTTGTTTTATGGACAAAATTTACTCTGATTTAGTGCTTTTTTTTAACAATTACAGTAACATTGGCCTACTAGGTTACTGAGGATTTAATTTTAGTCCTTTGTTGGAGAAAATATACCTTTTTTATCTACTCAAAGTTCAAAAATTACAACTTGTCACCCCACATTTGCATATACTCACCCCACATCACATGACAACACACGGATCATTTATCATATCAATGCATCAATAAAATAAAAAAAAAAAAAAAAAAAATCTAAAGACAAAACTCACCCCCATTACAAAATTTCAAATCAGCTCTAACAAAAATATAAATAAAAATATCAAACATAACAACAATATAATCATTTAAAACCTAACAATACAAATATACCAAGAATACATCTTAAATATATTAATCATTATTTCATATTGAAGCAAAAAAAATTAAAGACAAATATCAAACCAAACAACAAAAGAAATTCATGATACATACCAATGATAAAAACCTAACAATACTCAATGATTTTCATACTAAAGCAAAAAAAAAAAAAAAAAAAAAAAAAAAAAAAAATCAAACCAAACAACAAAAGAAATTCATGATACATACCCATGATAAAAACTAACAATACTCAATGATTTTCATACTCAAGCAAAAAAGAAAAAAGAAAAAAGAAAAATATCAAACCAAACAACGCCAAAAATTCATGATACATACCCATGATAAATTTATAAACTACATTTTCTATTATTTTATTTTATTCTCAACTAAATAAATGAGTTTTTCATCCATCTATTTTTTTTTTTTCATCTTTTTAATATTTTTCATCCTTTAACCAAATAGAGCCTTAGGGAGAAAATTTGATATTTTTAAAAAGTCTTAATAATACTTAGTATTAGCTAGCCTAAACCTTAGGATCATTTGTGAGTTTTATCCTAGATTTATTGTTTGATTAGGGTCCGTGACTTGCAAGTTGCAACATTGTGGGTATTTGATTAAAGTTTGTGGCTTGCAATTGTGGAAGCATAAAACATCACCTTTGGCAACAATAGTTTCTTTTGAATTCTTTCCGCGATTCTTTTTAATTATTATTTAGGAAAAAGGCATTGCTTTGACGAAAACCTCTAGTAGTTTTTTTTTTTTGGGTTAAATAGAAACCTCTAGTAGTAATTTATATGCATTGGTTGTCTCAAAAAAAAAAAAAACACCTGAAAATGTTTAGTCTAAGAGTATTAAAACACTGAATTAGAAAAACTACTTCTCTACTAGTTTTTTTAGTTTTCAGAACAACTTGTTCCAATGGCACTGTTAGCAATGACCCCTTTTTGTAAATATGTGACAAATCATGGAGCCCACTTGATTAGACAACTACATAAACTGACTTCTCTCTCCTTAAAATAAAAAAATTAAATTGTACTTGCTTGTCATTAAAAAAAACACACAAACACAATCACACACACACACCACATACCAAACACACAATTACGTTCTTCACATTGAAACGTTTAGTTAATTTAAAATTTATAGAGGTACCACAACACTTTTTATATGAATACTATAAATCATGTGTTTCTCAATACTTTCTAAACGGATACGTTTTACTTATTTTAAACGACCAAAATACTTAGAAATCTCCAACCAAACGGGCCTTAGGGTCTTGTTTGGTTAGGGTGTTTGAATAACAGTTTTTAGTGTTTAAACATTGAAAACTGTGAAAAAAAAAAAAAAAAAAAAGCTTTAGGTAAGAGTGTTTTTTACTGGAGTGTTTGAGTTATGTTGCTTAATTCAATTTCAAGGTGTTTAAACACTGAATTTAGAAAACTCCTCTTACCAGCTTTCAGTTTTCAAACAACGTTGCTCAATGGAATTATTGTAAATATTTTAAAAACTATAGGCCCCACTAATTAGACAACACGTCATCACTTTTTTTTAAAAAAATACACACATAACAAACTACGATGACTTCACTTCTGAATATAAAAAAAACATTACCGATACTGATATAACATATGTTGGCAAGTGTGAAACTATTAATAGAGGAGACCCTAATTTTGTATTAAAAGCTAGTAATAAATCATTTTTAAAAATCATCATAATTATTGTAGGGTTAGAGAACTTGTGACCTCGGCCCACTTTGCGTTAGGGCCCAAGGCCCGAGCCGAGGAGGGATATTGCCGAGGACATACAGTGAAAGTCCAAATGGCCTAGAGATATAGTCGATGATGATTCTGTCCTCGGCATCCCAAAGCGCCCTTGAAAGAAAGGGCAAGTACGGTATAGGAACAGTTTATGGAAAAGCCGAACACCTTCACATTGATGGAGAAAGGACCCCTGGACAATATGGCGACAAAGGACAAAGGAAAGGCTGCCATTACTGTAATTAAATACTCTGCGCCTGACAGAGCAATGCTATTCAGTTTTTACAACTACCCCCAACCACTTTGGGTATGGGTTGATAGGATAAGTATCAGCCCTGGAAAGCTGAACTTACACGTGGACGTTGGAGGAAGGGTAAAGGCTAGTATAAAAAGGAAAGAGAAGCAATTCAGGGAGGGGGGGACAAATCGTCTCCCAGACCATGGAACCCTAAAAAAGAAGAATAATAAGAACATGAAACTCCTCGGACGAGGTCTAAGGACCGGAGGCACTCAGGTTGCATCGGAAGAAGGTCTTACTAGACATGCCAGATTCACCCTTGTGCAAATTGCTACAGAAACCATGACTAACTAATGTCCGGTGACCAAGGCCTAGCCTTTTAGCTCACGCTCTACAAATTTTATTGTTTGGGCCTTTAACGTACGAACCCAATATCAGTTTGGGATCGTTACAAATTGAGTCCTTACAATTGGCGCCGTTTGTGGGAAAGGCTTGTGCATTGGCACAGGCGGTGGATCGAGCTCCTGTCAAACAAGGGCCTGCGAAAGCCCCTTCATCATTTCCAGCAGCCCGTTGTTGTTGCCCTAATATAAAGTTCCACTAGGGGCTACGCTTCGAAGCGCCAGTGGCGCGGACAGTTCTAGGGGCTTCCAACGTCAGGTCAACGCCCCACACCTAGGCCGAGGGGCTAGCCCCAGAAACTACTTAAAGAAAATTCTAAGTTTTGGACAGAACCAAGGTATTGCATGGTCCTCGGATTCAATCCTATGGGGAAACCAACTACTTAAAGAAAATTCTAAGTTTTGGATAGAACCAAGGTATTGCATGGTCCTCGGACTCAAACCTATGGGGAAACCAACTATTTAAAGAAAATTCTAAGTTTTGGACAGAACCAAGGTATTGCATGGTCCTCGGACTCAAACCTATGGGGAAACCAACTACTTAAAGAAATTCTAAGTTTTGGACAGAACCAAGGTATTGCATAGTCCTTGGATTCAAACCTATGGGGAAACCAATTATTTAAAGAAAATTCTAAGTTTTGGACAGAACCAAGGTATTGCATGGTCCTCGGATTCAAACCTATGGGGAAACCAACTACTTAAAAAAATTCTAAGTTTTGGACAGAACCAAGGTATTGCATGGTTCTCGGACTCAAACCTATTGGGAAACCAACTACTTAAACTTAAAGAAATTCTAAGTTTTGGACAGAACCAAGGTATTGCATGGTCATCGGACTCAAACCTATGGGGAAACCAACTTCTTAAAGAAAATCCAAGTTTTGGACAGAACCAAGGTATTGCATGGTCCTCAGACTCAAACCCATGGGGAAACCAACTACTTAAAGAAAATCCAAGTTTTGGACTAAACCAAGGTATTGCATGGTCCTCGGACTCAGACCTATGGGGAGATTAGTCATTAGAAAATGGATTAAGTCCCAGACAGAATGGAAGTCCCGACCTATCCTCGGATCCCCAATTTTAAGGGAACTAATGCAAACGAGTGTTTAGGTCCGGTACAGTCATACCTTGATCCTCGGACCGGATGCCAAAAATGGTTAAGGCTATGAATGTTGTTAGGAACGTGGCAAAGCACCCTAGTACTCGACGACCCTCTCGGATAGTTCATTTTGGGTTACCCATCCTCAGATGATCGCCTCATACGCAATACAGAGCTTTCAGCCGTTATCTCGGTTAGTCTTATATGTATAACCTTTTTTAGGTGGGCATTATTGTGTCTGTTAGTCTCAATAAGTTCAAAATAATAGCTTTTTGTTAACAAGGGTTTCGGCCCTAAGTACCGTTCAGAATAAAAAAAAAAAAATAGCACATCTATTCACAATATAACTATTGCAGAAAAGAAAGAATACTTAGAATAAAATAAAGTCATCTTTTATTAATACAAAGAAATAGTACAGCGTACAACGAGGGGCTTAAGCAAGCCTATACCAGAAGCTAACTACAAAAGCAAAAAGAAAAGCAAAAAGGAAAAAGATACAAGGGAACGATAAATCCTTCAAAATTCTACTCTTGTGGTGACTAAGCGTGTTAGGATGGCCCTTTTGATGGAAGGGGAGAAGAAGCAGAAGAAGAAGCAGAAACACCAGGATGTCCCTAGTGATGGAAGAGAAGAAAAAGCGGAGGCAAAAGGAGGCACCAGCAAAGGAAGAGAGGAGGAAGCAGGGATGCCTAGTCTCCGTACCAGCTCTGACTCCCATCAGGCAAGTGCCATATTAGCAGCGCTCGAGAGAAAGCGGATGGTACCGACGATGAGAAACCCCAGTGCTATCGCACCAAAAATTTGATGCGACCAACACCTGCTTCGGATTTTGGCTGAAGGAAGAGGACGCTTCTTTCCCGCCTTATCAAGGGGGAGAAATGTCTTGAGTCTCTGTCTCCCTTACCCTGACCGCCATCTTGAGTCTCGGAGAGACCTAGTGTTTCTAGAGAGGGTGTGGTCCCTTCACCCCCATCTTCGCCTTAACCATATCACTCCCTAAAGCTTAATCCCACTGGCAGTGAGGACTTTGAGCACAGCCGGTGGTTATGGAATTTGAAAAGATTGAGGGGTCTGTACGTAAAGGAAATGACCTCCTACCTTGCTTCTTATATGGAAGGCAAGTCTGGTGGCATTTAATCTGTACAGATTTCCAAGAAAAGTTACAAACGAGATAAGTCGCACTCAACTCCCAATGCCATCTTCAAACTGTTGGATTTGCGTCGCCTCGTAAAGGAAACTTATTAAAGATGCGCCTCGTGCACCGAAGCGGCAAGAACGCGGCGTGAGTAAAGCTAAGGGATGTCTCATGACCAGGAGCATGTCCCAAGCAAATGAAGAGGCACCGGCATTGATGAAGGACGAGGCTTGGCAAGCCGTGACATAGGCCCGACGTCACCAAAACCCTCCTCTCCGTCCGAGGGGCCGGACAGCAGGATTTTAAGGGGCTATTGTAGGGCCAGAGAACTTGTGACCCCGACCCACTTTGCGTTAGGGCCCAAGGCCCGAGCCGAGGAGGGATATTGCCAAGGACATACAGTGAAAGTCCAAATGGCCTAAAGATATAGCCAAGGATGATTCTATTCTCGACATCCCAAAGCGCCCCTGAAAGAAAGGGCAAGTACGGTATAGGAATAGTTTAGAGAAAAGCCAAACACCTCCACATTGATGGAGAAAGGACCCCTAGACAATATGGCGACAAAGGACAAAGGAAAGACTGCCATTACTGCAATTAAATACTCTGCGCCTGACAGAGCAATACTTTTCAACTTTTACAACCATCCTCAACCACTTTGGGTATGGGCTGATGGGACAAGTATCAGTCCTAGAAAACTGAACCTACACGTGGACATTGGAGGAAGGGTAAATGCTAATATAAAAGGGAAAGAGAAGCAATTCAGGGAGGGGGGGGGGACAAATCGTCTCCCTGACCATGGAACCCTAAAAAAGAAGAATAATAAGAACATGAAACTCCTTGAATGAGGTCTAAGGACCGGAGCCACTTAGGTCGCATCGGAAGAAGGTCTTACTAGACATGCCAGATTCACCCTTGTGCAAATTGCTACAGAAAACCATGACTAACCACTGTCCGGTGATCAAGGCCTAGCCTTTCAGCCCACGCTCTATAAATTTTATTGTTTGGGTCTTTAACGTACGAACCCAATATCAGTTTGGAATCGTTACAAATTGAGTCCTTACAATTATCAAATTTTATATTCATTAAAATATAAAAAACCAAAAAATGTTATTATTATTATTTTTTGGTACATTGGAATAAAAAAAGCTTAATGGCGCCATAAGGCCCGTAACTTCTCACCCTTCAATTAAAGGCGGTTGAATTTTTACCCGACCTCAATTGGGCTCCGGCCCGTTTCAAGCTCTTCTGTAGTTCTATTTGGTATATTTTACATTTTACACACACAACACAAGCTCTCTGTTACAAGCGTGTTCTTAGATCAGAAGCGGCGCTAGGTTTCTTTCTCTGTCAAGAATCTCTTTGGTTTGGTATGTCTCTCTCTTTCTCTCTGGCCCACCGTTATTCTATATTTTGTCTTCAATTTCTCAATTTCCCTCTTTGTGCTTCTGTATGGATTGGATTTCCTGCTTGTGGGCTTGAAAAATTAGGGTTTTGTTTGTGGTTACACAATACAATTGGTTTGTGGATCCTATGTGGGTTCGGGTTTGGTATCTCTCTACCGTCCCAAATACGAATAAAAACATGTGGTTAGTATCAAAACATGGATGATTCAATGTATGTATGTTACCGAGCTCCTTGCCCCTCTGTTTGTGGATGTTTATAATGACCCTTTTTTTTCAGAGATTGAATGATGGCAAATGAGGACTATGAGGATGTATTGTTTTCAGACTACGATGACTTCATTTCTAAATATGAAGATGAAGATGAAGATGGCGAACCTGATATTGGTCCCGGGTTTGAGTGGAGTTCTGATCCCCTCCTCAAAGTCAAACTCTCTCACCCTTCTAAAATTCCTCGCCCTAGCCCTACCCCTATTCCTACCCCTTCCCCTACCATCGACTCCAACCTTCAGCCTCAGCCTCAGATCATAGAGCTAGACCCATTCCATGTGCCAAAATGGTTCTCAGAGACAGAGGTATGTGCAATGTGTGGGTCTTTTCTTTTTTATTAGGAAAAGAAGAATAGAAGGCTTTTTTTTTTGTTAATTAAACTTGCTTGATCCTCAGATTTCTGAGGAGGAACGATATGAATGTTCTGTCTATGGAGAGATGCTGTTAGACCGCTACAACCAAGTTAAGGTTTGTTTCTTCTTATCTCCATCTTTCTCTCTATCTGTCTATCTGTCTATATACTTATTAATATTCAATTTGAACAAACTGGTTGGTGTAGGGCACGGATTTTGAATTTGTGAGACTTGTGAAGATGAAACTATTTCTTGCCGCTGGTGTAAGTTTTAAAATTCAATTTGAGGCCAAGCCCAGAGCTGCTGCTGAGTACACCCTGAAAACCTTTGAAGCTTTCGTGTTCAAGGATGCTGTCTATAAGAAAGTGTGGCCCCAGAGTTGCCGACTAGTTAGCCCTAATCGTGACTCTGTGTATGATGAAGAATATTGCCGTACCAATGATGAAGAATATCGCCGTCCCATGTGCACTTATGAATGGTAAGCGACTTTGGTCCTCCGAGTTTGCACTTATGAAGTGCTTGATGGTTGGGTGGTGATCGTAATTGATTGTATTAACCAATATTGCAAATTTTATATAATCAAAATTATTAGCGACTCTCTCTTGCATATATTCCTCTAATTTATCTGAATCTGATTATTAGGTGTATATCTAATTTTTAGGGGGATAAATTCGTTGTGTTTTTTCTTTGGGTGATCTTAATTTTTAGCGTTGTTGTTTGTTACTACCTCTATGCCATGTTTGTTGCGGTAGGGTTTATGGGTTTCTCCCATGACTTGCTGAGAGAAAGGTCTCTCTTTGAATCAGAAAAAGGTCTCTATTGAAAATCCCACCTGAATCATCCATTCACGGATTTTTCACTCCTGTTATATAATAAAAAAAAAATAATAATAAAAAAAAAAACAGATTTTTTACTAGTTGTTTTGAGTTTTGATATGGAGCACATGTATGCATCTGTTTTTGAAACTCACAAAAGCTATGCATTTGGGTCACAAATCTCGATCTGCAGTGCAGTAGAGTAAATTGGGTCACAAAAGATTGTATTGCGTCAAATGAAAAGAGTACAAAGTTCAAGTAACAACACCCTAATAGCAAAACTAGAACACCAATGAACACCAAAACTAACTCATGCAAGGAAAACAATCAGTTAAGCCACAACAAGGGGAAGGAATTAAGAAGAAGAGGACTTAAGAACATCTAAAGAAAATCCCCATAAACAAAACAAAACTTTGTTTTGGACAGAATTAGCAAAATAGCCATTCCCTTCAATTCTCCTTCTAACTTCCCATTTGATCAAGTGAAGGATATTTTTTTTTCAACATAAATTCTCCCTTGATGAAGCACACCATTTCTTTGCTGCCAAATGTGATATACAGCAGACCATAAGGCTAAGCGGAATACATTGAATCTAAGGCTCTTGCTTTTGGCATGTCTTTCACCCCAAGCCATGATCTCATCCCAACAAAAGCTAGGGTGCTTCACCAAACACCAACTCATGAGAGTCCTCCATAATCTTCTAGAAAAAAGCAATCAAAGAAGAGGTGCTCTATGTTTTCAATTTTACTTCTGCTATCTCCATTAAAGCCTCATTTAAGCATTCTTTCCTGGGTTGACAATCTATTCAACATGACCAGCCAACCAATGAAAGCATGCATGCTTTAGTATGGCTTTTGAATACCATGTCGATCTCCACCAACTAACCTTATATTTTTTCTCTCTAATAGCCTCCAAAGTTTCTACACAAGAGTAAGAACCAGATTTGGAAGGGTTCTAAATTGGTCTTATCTTCCACAATGAAATCAATAAGGAACAATTTGCTTCAAATCCAATTACCCTCTCGCAACACACTGGACAAAAGAGCATCAGAAGAGCTGGCTGCATCCTACTTCCTACATAAGAGACCATCTAGATGCCACCAATCATGCCAAAGATGAATATTCCTACCTGAACCCAACATCAAATCTCTAGTAATCTCCTTGAGCTTCAGGATTTTCCTCTACTTGCCTTGGTCCAACCTTATAGTTTTTTTTGCTAGGTAAGTGCAGGGGATTGAACCCCCTAGCAATAGGTCACTATAGAACCCGGCTACCAACTCGCCTTGGTCCAACCTTATAGTTGCTATCAACTAGTACCACTTACCATGTTATTTTGTTAGTAATGTGATATTGTGGCTTTAGAATTTAATTTTAAGGGTTCGGTCTTGATATTTGAAGCTCTTATCTCATAAAATAAGGTATAAACCCAGAAAATAGCTCAAACATCAGAAATCAAGAAAATATCATAAACCTAGTAAATAGCATAAACATCAGAACCCAAAAAATACCCAAAAAAATTAAAACAACAACAACAAAGAAGAAAATGCCCATAAAAAAAGAGTGGAACAAGCCATCAAACCCCAAAAAATTTAACAATAAAACCCAAACAACTCAACACCAGATATAGTTGGAATTGCGAGTATGAATCAAGGAGACTCACCTGAGATTGAGGCTAGAACAGGTGGGTCTGTTGCCTTGAGGGACCAAGAGGCTTGGAAAGAGAGATGGAAAAACAATCGAAGAAGATGAAGGAAATGAGATGTTTTGATGTTGGAGGGAAAGTAAGAGTTATGTGAAGATTTTGGATGTAGTGTAGGTGTATCATAAGCACAGCACAATAGGCCATGGATCAGGTTTGGGTCGAGTATACCCGAACCTGAGACTAAACTTTTACCCATGAATCCCAAATCTCAATACCCATTAAGTACCCGTTACCCATACATACCTGGATTTTTACCCTTGGATATCCAAATTCGATTTTTTTGGACTTTTAATAATAATAATAATAATAATAATAATAATAATAATAATGTTAAGTTGATTTCATTTCTTTGTCTAATTTGATTTCAAGAGAGAGAAGCTAAATAGAAACACAATGATGTTCTCTTATTAATAAGAACAAAGTAAGAGAGAGAGTTTGTTTTATGAAAAAAAGAAAAGTAAGAGAGTTTGTTGCAGTGAAAAAACCAAGCTACGGTGTATAGTGCCTCACGTGTCTAGCACACTACTTAATAACTAGAATAGATTATATAAAGCTACAAGTCGTATATAGTAATAAGACTACAAAAAACTTGTCGTTTATGCAAACTTGAAATTCTCTTCATTCCTTTTCAAGTCTTTGAGCTTGTACAGGTTTGATACCTTGAGACTTTGTTTGGTTCTCTCTTTTAGCTTCTCTCATTGCAGAACCAAACCAAATCTCGATACTCATTTTTAGATTTAACTGTAAAAGTGAATCGATTTTCGCTTGATTGCTTCAAAGTACTCCATGCCATAGTTATCAGTATCGTCTGATACGTGATATGTATCGTATTGTGTACAAAAAATTTCGTATCATAAAGATGTATTATAAGTGCTCATGAATTGTTTGATATATAGGTGCATATAGTATGAATCATATCGTATCATACGATATATAGACTTATGGTTTAAAATAAGTTTTTTTATAAAAATAGTATTTACACAAATTTGGTTCAATGTTTTTATATATTTAATAACATGTCCATGAGTTTTTTTTTTCCTCAACGTGCATTTGGTAACTACCTTAATCCTGTTTCCATATTTAAATTGCTAGCTATTTATTTTTCTTAAAAAAAAAGTATTTACACAAATTTTGTTCAATGTTTTTATATATTTAATAAAATAGAGAATTAGGAGCTCATGAGATGTAAAAGAATTATCAAATACTCATAATAAAATTACAAGTAGCTTATATACCTTAAATTTGGTTATCTACAATTGATTTGTTTGGTTGATTGATTCTTTGTAGCTTATATACCTTAAATTTGGTTTTTTTACAATTGATTTGTTTGGTTAATAATTCCTTTTCAAGAAAGATTTAGTAGTTTCACCATTTTCAGTTTCAAGAAAAGTTTTGTCAAGCAAAGTTCACATTTTGCATATTTTCAAGTTTTTCTTTGTCTCTCACAAACTGTCACGTACTATAATGTAGGAAGTGATAATGTTACTTTTCATGGTACAAAGATTATGGTAGACTTTCAATTTTCAAAGGATTTCAACCTCACTCAAACAAAGTTGGAAGTTGGATCATTTTAAAGCTGATTTTTTGGATTTTTTGCCTCGTAATTACCACTTTTGTTTCATAAAAGGATATAGATTTTCTTTTCTTTTCTTTTTTTATTTGGTTTTTTTATTTGTTCGAGTTTCAATAGGATTTTCACTTCCAAAATTTATTGTGAGCACATGTCAAAATGCTTTGCTTAATATGGAATTTAGGTTTTGAAAATTTTAAAATAAAACCCAAGACCACATTAGGTCCACAAATGTGGGGAGTTTGCTCCCATGCTCACCTAAACCCAATTCTATTTTTACCTTTTTGATGAAAGTGTGATGATATAATATATGACGTGTATGAGAATATTTTGATGCATATGAGAGTGTTTAACTACTATGGGAAATTTTTATGGGTATTATGGTACTTTTAAGTTGGTACTCAAGAATCAAGATACCACCTCGCTATATAATGTTTGTGTGTGTAAATATTAAAATTCCTATGTTTCACTAAAAAAAGTTATTTCTTTTGAATATCAACCCTTAAAATTGCTAACCAACCTAGTTACTTAGTAATATATATACAATTATATGTGGCAGCACACCAAAGGTCCAAAACCTTTCTTTTTCTAACAAACTTTTTGTAGTTATGTTTTTTGTAAAATCCTTATTTTAATTGGTTTTACTTTGTGATAATTTTATATGTATTTTTATTCATTTTTAATATATTTTTCTAGTCTTAATTGTGTTTGGGATAGAAAGTACTCGAGTCTCTTACTATTGTGAAAATTGCATTCTAGGACAACTCGCAACCTCAACGACTTACACAGCCCACGAGTAACACATGACAGAAAAATCAGATTAGAGTGCGGACTAGGCAAGTCGCAACCATTTTATGACCAGCCAGGCCGTGACGAGGTCGCGAACTGCATGATCGGTGCACTCTATTTTTTGATCTTTTTTTGTCCATCATGATTTTGCTAACACACATTCTGTGTTCAAGATTATCGGATGGGATATATATATATATATATATATATCACACAAATTTCTATATTTCTTTAAAAAAAACAATAAAAAAAATTTAAGAATAAATAGTAAATCTTGTCATTCTTTATTTCCCAAAAAATAAAGTTTATATATATAATGCTTTATTAAATAGTATTTTTGAAAAAAGTTAAAATGTACACATATATCTAAAAAAGCACAAACAATCACAATTAATTTGTGTAAGCCAAAGAATTATTGACATGTATATTTTTTTTTATGAAATATGTGCCTCCACCAAGTGAATTATGTCGGACATGGATTGTGATGAATCCCTTCATATGAAAGAACTATTTTCGCAAATAATATCCAAAGTTCAAAATTAAAGAAAATTTACAATTTGCTAGGTAATGGGAATTGTCTCTCTTGGAGGCAACCATTGGGAGACATTGGAAATTCCATTTCCATCATCTAAGGACAGATCTTCTTTCAACGCAAGAATTGATAGACATATTTTGGGATTTGCTAGCTACTAAACTAGTTCTTATGGGCTTAATTACAACCTTCAATTTGGTGGTGAAGAATGGAGTACTATTAGAATAAGAATACGGTTCATTCATGTGTCATAAGTTGCTTCTTTATTATTATTATTATTCAAAACAAAAATTGAAAAAATTTTCATTTTGATAGTAAGCAATATCATTTCTAAGGTCACACTTTTTTTTTTTTTTGTTGACAAAGCACAAAACACATCTAGGCATACATTTTTTTTAGTTTGTTTTATTTTTATTTTTTATTGAATGAATAAAATTAGTTGTTTGATCTTGAAGGAAATGATATGAACCATTATACATGCAGTGTCACATTGTATGTGATTCTCAACCAATTGGTTAGACACTCAATAGCCACCCCAAAATAGCATTATTCATGGAGGACCCAACAACCTTCTTCTAGTCTCACATTAGCATTTCAACCATGTGTACATTTATAACCCAATTTCATATGGAATTTCAAATTCTAATGAAATAACATTTGTAATCAATCTCTCCCAATAATTGCAAAATAAGGCCTAATTTACAATCTATTGCAACTAATTTTGTTAATTATTTTGCAATCTCATGACAATATACTATTGTTTCACAATTATTATTACAATAAATTACAAATAATTGACAAAAATAATTCGAGTCAAGTTACAACAAATATATTTTTGTTGTAATTATTCATTACTTCATATTTTTCATTGTAATAGATTGCAAAATAATTGCTATCGGGTTATTGCAATGATATCTTTGTTGCAATAGGTTATCACTCAAAAATTTTGTTGTAATATATTGGAAAAAATAATTAATATCAATTTATTACTACAATTTTTTGTTTAAAATTATTGCAACAAAATTTTCTAATGCAGTAATGTATTAAGTCTTCTATTACAATAAAAAACTATAAGTTATTGCAATTATTATTATTAACGCCCTATTTCTCTATATGTAATTGTAAAATAAGGCCTAATTACAATCTATTGCAATTACTTTTGTTAATTATTATGCAATCTCATGACAATAGGTTATTGTTTTACAACTATTATTGCAATAGATTACAATTAACTAGTAAAAATAATTGAGTCAATTTATTGCAATTATATTTTTGTTGTAATTATTTATTGCTTTATGTTTGTTATTGTAATAGATTACAAAATAATTGTTATTGGGTTATTGCAATAATAATTTTGTAGCAATAGGCTATCACTTCAAAAATTTTGTTGTAATATATTTTATAATATATGAAAAAAATTTGTGGATTGTTCTTTGTACTAACTCTAATATGAAATTTTTTATACGTCTAATTTAATCTTTGAGGATGCGTTGTTGGTAACTATTACTAGCTTCACAGTGATTCATTCTAATGAAGAAGAGTTCATGATGAGTAAGTTGAATGAGGGGATTTGCTTATGTGCAACAATAAGAGTATCTAAAGAGTTCTTAAAATCAAGAATATACTCTACAAAGGTCACTGTGGATTTAGGAGGGATTCAGAAGATGACTTTGTTACACATACAATAATGCTCACAGGAGATGGGACTACACACAACACTAGAGAAAAGTGTTTGATTTTTAACAATTGCTGGGGAGTGATGGGGAGATGGTGGATTTAGAAAAATGCTACAAGAATAGACGGCGTAGAATCCAAGAACCTATCGTAAAGAACTTAATCTACTAATTACTGTAGTTGAGTGTGGACCTATTAAGTTAATGACGGTCAAGAGCTGGCAAATAGATATTTTCAGAAGTGTGAGTGTTGGTTATTGTGCAAAAATTTTGCCTACTTTAATGATTTGGCTTGACCGAAATTTTATGTTTTGTGTATCTTCAACAGTTTTAGACTTAAACTTAGCATAATTATTTACCTTGTGTTAGAATTTCATTCCATCTCCCTTGTGCATGTTGGTCATCTAAAAAATAAACATAATTACAATTATTATAGTTCTCTTTGACACAGTATTTTGCCAATTCTAGAACCTCACACACTAGTTTATTTTAAGTCAAAAATAAATTAGTAAATAAAAAGGAGTCCTTGCATTACTACCATATGTGTTTGAGGAATATGTATCGAGACGGACTCAGGATTTTAAACTAGTAGGGGCCGAAGTATAAAGAAAAAAAAAAAAAAAACTCCAAATAGGCATCCATATATTATTAAAAAATTATAAATACACAAAATTGTTATTTCTAAATACATTAAGATGCGATCATCTACCAACAAAGACAAAAGAAAAACAAAATAATGTTTTTTTTTTAATACTAGGTAGGCTATAATATTTAAGATGCAATCATCTACAGTCAACTAGTATTTATACTAGTTTACTAGTAATTGCAAAAAATTTACCTTTAGCTTTTCCTATAACACATGATTTTTTGGTTCTTTGGTGTTAAAATAATTTTTTTTTGCTAAAATACAATCACCATTGTAAATGTTTTTATTGTTTTTGTTAAGTTTTCGGGTTGGATAGTTGCTATTTGAGTTAAACTACCTAGGCTGATTGGGATAAAGGAGGCCTAAGGTTTTGTGAGAGGGGGGGGGGGGGGGGGGCCTTAAAAATAAAACCGCAACACCAACATAGGCTCACAAATGTGGGGATTTGGCTCCCATGCTCACCCAAACACAATTCTATTTATAACTTTTTGACGAAAGTGTGATGATATAATGTATGATGTGTATGAGAATATTTTGATGCATATGAGAGTGTTTAACTACTATGGAAAATTTTTATGGGTATTATGGTACTTTTAAGTTGGTACTCAACAATGAAGATACCACCTATGTTTGTGTGTAAATATTAAAATTCCTATACTTCACTAAAAAAAATTATTTCTTTTGAATATCAACCCTTAAAATTGCTAACCAACCTAGTTACTTGGTAATATATATACAATTATACATGGCAGCACACCAAAGGTCCAAAACCTTTCTTTTTCTGCAAACTTTTTGTAGTTAGGGTTTTTTTTATAAAGTCCTTATTTTAATTGGTTTTACTTAGTGATAAATTTATTTGTATTTTTTATTCATTTTTAATATATTTTTCTAGTCTTAATTGTATTTGGGATAGAAAGTACTCGAGTCTCTTACTATTGTGAAAATTGCATTCTAGGACAACTCGCGACCTCAACGACCTACACATTTCTTCAGTAACACATGGCAAAAAAACTAGATTATAGTGCGACTAGGCAAGTCGCAACCATTTCATGACCAGCCAAGTCGCGACGAGGTCGCGAACTGCATGATCAGTGTACCCTATTTTCTGGTCTTTTTCTGTCCATCGTGATTTTGCCAACACACATTTTGTGTTCATGATTATCGGATAGGATATATATAGCCCACTATTATGTAGTCTTTTTATGTAGTAAACTTTCTATATTTCTTTTTAAAAAAAATTAAAGAATAAATAGTAAATCTTAGCCTTCTTCATTTTCCAAAAAATAAAGTTTATATATATATATATATATATAAAATGCTTTATTAGATATTTTTTTGAACAAAGTTAAAATGTACACATATATATCTAAAAAAGCGCACACAATCACAATTAATTTGTGTGTAAGCCAATGAATTATTGACATGTATATTTTATTTTTTGAAAAATGTGCCTCCACCAAGTAAGTTATGTTAGACATGGATTGTGACAAATCTCTTCATATGAAAGACATTTTCACAAATAATATCCAAAGTTTAAAATTAAAGAAGATTTGCAATTTGCTGGGTAATGAGAATTGTCTCTCTCTTGGAGGCAACCATTGGGAGACATTGGAAATTCCATTTCCACTATCTAAGGACAGATCTTTTTTTAGCACAGGAATTGACAAACACATTTTGGGATTTGCTAACTACTAAACTAGTTCTTATGGGCTTACTTACAAC
>NC_044905.1:55601313-55601414 GCF_001633185.2 Quercus lobata | reverse complement strand
AAGAAGGGGGCAAAAAAAAAAAAAAAAAAAAAAAAAAAAAAAAAAAAAATCCAAACAGGCATTCATATAGTATTAAAAAATTATAAATACATGAAATTGTT